>NW_005871499.1:399615-402975 GCF_000147115.1 Myotis lucifugus
TCACGCAGTTCCTGCGTTGAGTGTCTGCCCCCTGGTGGTCAGTGCGCATCATAGCGACCATTCGGACAGGTGGAGGGACACTTAGCATATTAGCCATTTATATATAGACTAGAGGCCCAGTCACAAATTCGTGCACAGGTGGGGCCCCTCAGCCTGGCCAGTGATCAAGGCCTATCAGGGGGGCCGGCCGGCCAGAGGGAGAGACCCTGGGTGGTCTGGTGGGGTGGGGGGGGGCAGCAAGGGGGGAGGGGCCACAGGAGGTTGGCTGTGGGAGCGCACTGACCACCAGGGGGCAGCTCCTGCATTGAGTGTCTGTCCCGTGGTGGTCAGTGCCCATCATAGCCTCTGGTCGACCAGTCATTCCAGTCGTTAGGCTTTTATATATATCATAACGGTCGCTTAGGCTTTTATATATATATATAGTGGGGCCTTGACTTATGAGTGTCCCGACTAACGAGTTTTTCGAGATACGAGCCATCTCTTGGCTGATTTTTTGCTTTGAGTTTCGAGCTAAAATTCGGGTTACGAGCCCGCTTCAGATACCCCACTGCTAGTTGGCGCAGCGAACGTCACAGTGAACGCCACAACATCAGCCCAGCATCACATGTCTCACTCGTCCACTTTTTGATTTGACATACGAGTAATTTGAGTTACGAGCTCCGTCACGGAACGAATTAAACTTATAAGTCAAGGCCCCACTGTAGATAGTAGCTAGCATTTATCGGGAGCTCATTCTGTATCAGATACTGTTCCTGGTCCTTTTATGTATTAAATCTCCAATGGTATATTATAGTAAGTGTTATTATCTCCCTTTTACTGTGAGGAAACTGAGGTATAGAGTTTAGGCCACACATCCAGTAGGTGGGAGAGAGCTGGTATTCCAACCCAAACATTTTGTCTCCTGAGCATGCTAGAGCCAACAGGTTATATGACTTTATAATCACAGCTCTTCTATTTTCTCATATATTCAACTAAATAAAATGAAAAGTTCTTTCAATTTTATTCTTTGTAACATTTGCATGTGTACTGGAAAGCATACACCATTGACTCAGTGAGCTACTTAGCAAAGGCTTACAGATTTCGACCAAGCTGATTGGGAACACTGTGATGCAGTAGTTGCAGGGGATGTTTGAGCTTTATTTTTACAGACCTGCAGATCAATATCAGAGCTCCCAAATCCCATCCTGCGGTCAGGGTCTGCGTTGTTATTGTCCTGGATGTTAGATATAAAAGTTCCAAACAGTACTTTCTAAGATGACCACTGTAGTCAGCCCCTTGTGGAAAGGTGGTATTCAACCCACAGCACAGCATCGGATCGAGGGCTGTGATCATTACAAATGCCCAGGTGGGGTAACTGGTATTTACACATTAAACAGTGATGGCAGACGGTGGCTTCTCCATGTAAAAGTTGGTATCTGGAGTGCTGAGGAATACAGATCTTTATTTCTTAAAGAAATGATGCCTTGAGTTATTTTTAAGATATCTTCCATCTTTTTTTTTTAACTCTCAAATTTACTGTTAGCTGAGTTAATAAGAACTTATTTTTTTCCTCAGCTGGAAAAACACACCATTGTAACTAATCTTTTATTTCTGATATTGAGGAGCAGCAGAAAGAATAAATCAGAATTATACCAAGAAACTTAACTCCTGCATCAAATATGCAGACCTGTCAGTCCCAGCAGGAATTGTGTTGTTGTGAATCTGTAAATTGTATCAAGCTCCTCTTACTGGAACAGTATTGCTGAATCACTCCCCTTCCATGCACACACTCATTTCTCTCTTTAGGAGGCAAATAAACAAACTTAAGTAGAATTGCTACACATAGTGTACTGTAGCTTAAGAATTTGATAACTGTTTTGCAAAGGAAAAATTAATTTCAGTTTTAGCATCAGTTGCATTATGTAAAAATGCTTATTAAACATATTTTAGAAGTGAGTGCAATTTTTGGTAATATTCTAATGCTTTACACTGGATATAGTAAGTGATGTTGCAGATATGCGGGATCATCTTAATCATTCCTACTTGTGATTGTGTGTGTGTGCTGTTTTAACTAGATATCTCAATGGTTGGAGTATGGAACTATGTCGGTGTCTCCTTACAATAAGAGATCTATTTTAGAAACACAATTAGAATACTCTTCCACTTTAGAATTTTTATGTTATGTTTTCATCAGGGCAATAAGATTTTAATCGTTAAAGGTGGGTACAAAGGCAACAATGGCTTTTAGAAATTCACTCTTCACTTGCAGGGCTGGCTTGGTCACTTAACCCTCCTAACAACACATTCAGGAAACTGCAGCACAGAAATGTTACAGAACTTGCCCAAGGTCACACAGCAAAAACTAAAAAAACTAAAAATAAAAAATGATGGAGCCAGGATGAAAACTCAGGCTGTCTGGCTCCAACCCTGTTTACAACCACTGCATGAGACTGTCTTTCATTATCTTATCTAATAAAAGAGAAACATGCAAATTGACCAAACCTCCGCTACACTCACAAGCCACGCCCACATGTCATGCCCACCAGCCAATCAGGAGTGAGTATGCAAATAAACCCAACCAAGATGGCGGCAGCCACGGAGCTGGAGCAAATAGGCTTGGGTTGCCCCTGGCAATGGAGGAAGCCAAGCTTCCTGCCTGTCCTGGCCGGCTGTGGGCTCCACTCAAGGCTACAAAGTTTCAATTATGGAAGATAAATAAATCCCAGATACCTGCTTCCAGCCCCTGTGGCCTCTGCTCAAGGAGGGTCTGGGAGCCTGGGTTGCCTGGGGACATGGCCAGCCTGCAAACAGCCATCAGCCCCTCACCCAGGCTGGCCAGGCACCCCAGCGGGGACCCCCACCCTGAATGGGGTGTGGCCAGCCTGAAAACCACCACAGGCCCCTCATCCAGGTCACCCCACGCCCCAAGGGAACCCCCAGCCTGATCCAGGACACCCTTCAGGGCAAACCAGCCGGCCCCCACCCATGTACCAGGCCTCTATCTATACTAATGAAAGGGTAATATGCTAATTAGACTGGGAGACCTTCCAGGAGACCTTCTGGATGTTCTTCTGGACAAAGCCATGGTGGCGGGGCCAAGGTAGAGGGGTTAGAGGCCAAGAGGGGAGGGCAGTTGTGGGTGATCAGGCTGATGGGGGCGGGGCCATTGGGGGTAAGCATACCAGCAGAGGGGCCAGTTGGGGGCAAGCAGGCCATCAGTGGGGGTCAGTTGGAGGTGATCAGGACAGTGGGGGGCCAGTTTGGAGTGAGCAGGTCAGCAGGGGGGCAGTTGGGGGCGAGCAGCCAATCAGAGGGGTTCAGGTGGAGGTGATCAGACAGTGGGGGGCATTTTGGGGTTAGCAAAGCCAGCAGGGGGTATTT
>NW_005871499.1:403116-491194 GCF_000147115.1 Myotis lucifugus
TAGGGAGCCAGCAGTCCCGGATTGCGAGAAGGATGTCCGACTGCCAGTTTAGGCCCGATCCCTGTAAACCAGCAGTAGGACATCCTTCGAGGGGTCCCAGATTGGAGAGGGTGCAGGCCGGGCTGAGGAACATCCCTTCTCCCATGCACAAATTTCGTGCACCGGGCCACTAGTATTCTCATTTCAGCTTGCAAAGCTGTAGGAATGTCACCCATGGCTGTCAGAGGAAAACAGTTTCTTGTTTAAAATAACATAAACCACCTGAAGATATTTCTTCTTGCGTTTAATGGTTTTGAACATTTACCATTTACTGATTTCTTTAGGATAGGCTTGGTTTCTGCACATTTCATCTGGTGCTTGACAACCTCAAGCATTTTTGTACAGATCTTAGTTACAACAAAACAACACAAACCACTGTGAATATTTGCAGATTGCTCAATGCAATTGTTGGGTTTATCTTTCCTTGGTTGTTCTTAGCCTTTGGCTGAGTTTTTAATGAAAACTCAGATTGTAGACTGTACTCCTTGTAGAGTGATGGAATAGGGAAAACAAATGGAATGTGATAATGTACACACATGGCAGCTTGGGATAATGCATTGGTGATACAAAATGATCTAAATGAGGGCATGTGGACAATTAAAATCAGATCGAATGCTTATAATTAATATCACATGGATGAAATAATGTCAAAGATACCAGCTCAAAGACATGCAGTTATATGGTTTTCATCCCAGGTATGAGTTGATTTTATTTTCTCTCAAATTGCCAAAGTACAATTAGGGAAGTATTCCCAAAGGGTGAGTGGTAACCAGCAATGCTCTCACCCTTGGGAATAACTTTGAGAAGGATACTTTCATTAGGCTTCTCACCATCGACCTCCATTTATTCCTCCAACAAATAGGCTACACCATTATGTAGAGTTGGCTCAGGGTCCCCATCCTCTGGCTGCCAGATGACTGCCCACTCTTTAGGAAGAGAATGTTGACTCTCTAGGAAGAGAATGTTGATATCAGTCCCACCATGCCGTTACCACTCAGTGTACAATGTATTAACACTGAATTCTTCCTCTACCCACATTCTATGTCTTGCCCTGACCCTGCCATTTCTCTCCTCCTCAGTCTCCCAGACTTTTCTCTCCTGCTCCATCCCCCTCAGCAAACTTACCTCCTTCTCTGTGAGTTCCGTCCACCTTCTAGCTTTACATGAAGGCTCACTCCCCTGAGGCCACCCCGCTTTCTCAGCAGCTCTGTCTGTGGAGTCTCTTTTCTCTCAGCTACCATGTGAAGAGGCTGTGTGTCCTTGTTGCTTCTCATGGTCACTTCTGGACTGATTCCTCTGCTCTTTTTAAAAATCCTCATCTCCTTGGAGGGTAATGAAGGCCTTCAGTCTATATCACCCTGGCATCTGCCAACATCCGGGTCACTCTCACCCATCCAAGGCTTTGGAACCTGGTGCACATTCAGTGTCTGGGCCCCCGGACCTGCCATCCTCAGGTGTGATTTTCATCCACGTGGGCTATGCACCCAACACTCTGGCCTTTCAGGCCCTTGACCTCTGTGTCTGCACTGACCTTCTCTCCCCCACATCCATCACCCACTTTTTCAGTAACACCTAGGAAGTTTTCGTCGCCAGGGACTGCTTCTTCATGATAGCTAATTCAGCATCCCACTGGCTGACTTTTACTCTCTCCCACTCTGCTCGCTTGTTTAGCTACCCCAGTGAAGACTGTCCTTTGACCCGGTCAGGACCACTGATCTCTCTCATTTCCCAGTTGCTCAGCTTGTTCCCGTCCTCTGCTTATTTAACGGGAGATTTCATAGTCACAAACCCAACTGTTGAGCAGCTGTCGAAGGCAGGGCATAACAAACAATCCTGGCAAAACAGCATGGGAGAGGGGCAGGGCGGTTCCTTATGAGAGAATTGGAGTGTTATGGCCAAAAGATGGGGGAAAGGATGCCAGGCCGGCCAAAACAAACAATGACCACTCCAATTTCTTCTGTAATTTCTGCTTCTGGACACATTGAGTTATTTAGATTATTTAAGTTATTTGGCTGATTTTCTTACTCATGTTCCACTTAACTCTGTGCGCCACTTCTTTCCAAATGAAACCAGAAATCTTGGCTCACAGTTCCCTTGACAGAAAAGCTGCTTCTTCACTGTGTACGCAGGCACTCTGCGTTCTCCGGCATTGAAAGGACCGAGGGTAGCTTTACTCAGGGCTGAGAAAACATATGGATGAGAGTCCGCTACTTCTCAGCCCGTAGCCTTTTGACAAGGCATCTGCTACAACATTTTTTATTCTTGGATCATGGACTGTTGTTTGCCAATTGTTTTCATAAATATTAATCTTTGAAATCTTGACTAAGAAGTTGTTCTTTTTGGATTCTTTTCTTCTTTGTATGCACCATCTTTAAATAATTGTCTCATAACACAAGATTTTTCTTTGGAAAAATTCCCACTTTAAGAGTGGGGGCTAAAATTTCTAATTTGGAAACTCGTGGGTTGTTTTGGATTTGAATCCTCTCTCCTTTTCCTTTACCTAATTAAATTGACTGCCATTGGAATAATGGTTCTGCATTCATTTTGCAAAAGGAAGCCTTGAAAGTACCTCAGGAAGACATTTAAGTTTAACTTTCCCGTGCACTTGATCGATTTAGTCCCACGGTGGATAACTAATTCCTTCTTGCTCTGAGAGTATAAACTTCAGAACTGAATCATGGTTTTGAACTGGACCCTATTCAGTATGTTCACTGATGGCATTTGATGCGTGTTCATTTCTCATCATCCCTTTGTATGAGAGGATAATTAATTGGTAAGTCTGCATCGGATGAGACAGCGAGCACCTCTTCCACTGAAGGGTGTTATTTAATGACTGTTGATAAAGTTTTATAGGTCGGTGTGGCCTCTCCCATGCACTCAGTGGCACATATAAAGCATTGTAAGTGCTGTAGGCATTGTTTGGGGTTAGCTCATGATTTAGTTTACTGCTCCCTTGAGGGAGCAGTAATTCGGTACATTTTAAATTGTTTTAATTATTGCTCAATCAGTAAAATAATTTTTAACATTAACAATGAAATGCACTTTGCATAGACACTTGATCCTAAGGCCTGTTAGGAAAACGTCATCTGTGTGTGAAGCCAGCGATGGCAGACACAGCACATTTTGAAGGAAGATTATGTAATCACCACTACAGGTCTTCTCTTCCCTAGTAAACTAGCTGTTCACCGTTAAATGTAATCTGTTTTAAAAAGTAGATTGCAAGCTCTCATTGTAAGATCTGGAAAGGTGTGCTCTATTCTGTGGATTTCATAAGTGGCTTGGGTTTTCCTTTTCACTTCTTCGAGCCAGTGTACTCTATTATTAAAGGCGAGTTAATAAACTGGAAACTGTGGTAACTCACCGATGAGTGATGAAATTATTATTTCTTCAGCTCTATCTAGAATCGTGTAAAAATTATATTTAGAGCCGGAGAGATTCTTGTGTTTTGCTGTCTGAAGGCTGTGTCATGCCTTGGGAATGTATCTCACAGTTGAGATCAAGCACTGCTTCCTCCGGGCCCTGTTGGCAGGAGTCTGCTCAGCTCTGCGTCTGCCGTTCTCTGAGAGTAAGATGAGATTCACATGTTTGCATACCATCTTATTCATTCCTGCCGGGGATACTTTCTGGAAAGAGCATATTGAATATTTCAGCAGTGCCTCTATTTTAGGGAAGGAGGAGAATCTCACAAAAATCAGGAACTATTCCAGAATCGGGCCAGAAGCCGAGGAATAAATGAAGGGCTCGCTCCAAGGAGGCCTCTGCCAGTGGCTAGTGATTCCAGGCGGTTAGGAGGACGGGCATGTGGAGCAATGTTCTCCTGGTTCAGGGATTGTGCACCTGAGGGAGATTACCAGGAGAAAGCTTGGCCTCACCTCTACGGTGTTAGCGGATGACCAACCATTATTTAGAACCTGTCATATGTTGTCGCATATGCTGTGGTAAGATACAAATGAATGAAATGCCACCTATGTTCATTTTCTAGGTTTGCCATGACAAAATACCACAGGTTGGTAAACAACAGACACTTACTTTTTCAGAGTTCTGGAGGCTAGATATTCGAGATCAAGGTGCTGGCAGGGTTTGTTCCTTCTGAGGCCCGTAGGGGAAGGATCTGCTCCAGAACCCTCTCCTTGGCTTGTAGGTGCCCACCTTCTCTCTGTCATCACATGGTCTTTCCTCTGTTCCTGTGTCTGTGTCCAAATTCCCCCTCCTTATAAGGACACCAGGCATATTGGATGAGAGCCCACCCTAATGACCTTGTTTTAATTCAATCACCCATTTAAAGACAATCTCTAAATATGGTTCTATTATGAGGTGACAGGGGATTAGGACTTCAACATAGGAATTTTGGGTGATGTGATTCAGCCTGTGATGACCACCTCCCTCTTTAAACGTGTGCATAGATAGGACAGGTCCAGATGTTTTCTGGGTAAGCTTCTACTGTGCTCATTTTGTTGAGGGCAGCCAGCATGCACTGAGCAGGTTGCTGGCATCTACAAGCAGATTTAGGAAGTTCCTTCTAAACAGTATTATTTAAATTAGTCTAAGCCAGTGGTTCTCAACCTTCTGGCCCTTTAAATACAGTTCCTCATGTTGTGACCCAACCATAAAATTATTTTCATTGCTACTTCATAACTGTAATGTTGCTACTGTTATGAATCATAATGTAAATATCTGATATGCAGGATGGTCTTAGGCGACCCCTGTGAAAGGGTCGTTCGACCGTCAAAGGGTTCGCAACCCACAGGTTGAGAACCGCTGGAAGCCAACAAATAAACATCAAAAAGGGGTTTTGCTTTCTTCTTCTTTCATGTCGTAGATTAATGTTGAAAGAAAACAGTTGATTGGCACACAAACCCCAATGACACTGACAAGCATGTGGAGAGATGTTTGAGCATAAACCTGAAGCATTATATAGATCTGACTGGTTCTGAAAGCCCAGAATGAGAATTTTGAAAATGTGATAGAATTTTAATGTTTGTGATATTCTTTGGCCGTGGACTGACTCTCCAAAGAATGGTGCAGTTTTTTTTTTCTGGAGCACTTTTGACAATGTTTCAGCACAATCACGAAGAATTAGACGTTTCAGCTGTGGTCTCTGGAGTTTCTGTATTTGCTAAAAATTAAATAGATGGAATATCATTTTAGCAATTTATCATTCTTGTCCTCTCGTAGCAAAATATGCACTTAAATCCTTCATTGAAAACTGTACCTTTTTTGGGAAGTGTTTTCATTACTATTTACAACTTATTTGTAAACCTCTCAATTTTATGTTAATTTTGGAAAGTGGCCAGTTATTTTTTATTTCCACAAAAAAATGAAGTTAATTTTACAAAAACATGACACAAACAGGAGCATTACTTTTAGCCTGTGATACAGCCTAGCCCTGGTGCCTTATTCCTTGCACCTGAATGTGGGAGCTAACATTGAAGTGGTATTTTCATTATTTTAAGAAAGAAACTGAGTCATGTCATAGTGTTACTTTTGTAAATATCCTGGTTTATAGAAGATTTTTCTGATAATTGAAGGCAGCATTATTTTCTTTTCTTAGGTGAAGTTTTTCTACTTCTTGCATATTTTAAACCAGTTGTCTCATACCAACAAAAGTAGGAAAAGCAGTACCAGAAAAATAGACTGCAAGATACATTCACAAAGTAATTCCTTCTGTCCTCAACTCATGGCTGTTTGCATAGTGAAGTTGAGATAATTGATCATTTTAATTTTGATTCTGGTATAATTTCTCCCATGAGATTCTAAATGATTGGTTACTTCACTAAGTGCATAGGAAAAGGGAATTTTCTTGGATCATTCAGATACACATTTATAGATATATGTAAACACAGTAAACATAAGGCATAGAATGTGGTAGTGGAGAATCAAAGGTGTATGTGAGAAGATACCACCTGTGAACAAAGAGAAAGGTACACTATTCTGGAAGTAGAGAGGTGGTCTGAGTTATACAAGAATAACAATCATCAGATCATTATTACAGATGTATCACAAAGCTAGGAGGAGTGATAAAGTTGAGCAACACTTTTTAAAAACCAGTATTTATACTTGTCCTCTGCTGAATTTCTCTAAATTTAGCTTTTTACTCAAAATGAATACACACAGCCCTAGCCAGTTTGGCTCTTGGATAGAGCATCGGCCTGTGGACCGAATGGTCCTGGGTTCAATTCCGGTCAAGGGCACATGCCTGGGTTGAGGGCTTGATCCCCAGTGTGGGGTGTGCAGGAGGCAGCCAATCAAGGATTCTCTCTCATCATTGATGTTTCTATCTCTCCCTCTACCTTCCTGTCTGAAATCAACAAAAATATTTTTTAAAAAATGAATACACACAACTAGTGTGTGGTAAATGAATGGTTAAAATTAGGTTACTGACATCAATGTGGAAATCTTTTCTCTGATATTATTCACTGCTGTTATTTTTCAGTACAGTGGGGCCTTGACTTACGAGTGTCCCGACTAATGAGTTTTTTGAGATACCAGCTGTCTCTCGGCTGATTTTTTTGCATTGAGTTGATAGAGTAATTTGAGTTAACGAGCTTCTTAACGAGCTCCTCCTTAACGAGCTCGGTCTCAGAACGAATTAAGCTCATAAGTCAAGGCCCCACTGTACATTTATTGAAATGTCTTTCACTGTAGTGTGCCATGCTTGTTTGTACTTCACATGTGCCTCAGATATTTCAACATGCAGAATACAATGAGGTGCATTAGGAAGGTCCGTGAATATTTATGGTAATCCAAGGGAACTCGACACAGAAATTAACATGCTGGTTCCCAGTCAGTTATCTTTTACCTGACTCTGAAGGGTATTTAAGATAAAAACAATTTACTGTAATTGATGTATTTTACCAATTATACTAAGCACTCAGAGGCTAATTCCAAACCTAAAAACGTTAATAGTTCAACACTAGCAGTGAGTTTCAATTAAATCATAAAAGGGTGTACTCTAAAGAGATTTATTTTTGGCTTTTGTGCTGAACGTAATTTTTTTATGATTTAATGTTTGTAAATTAGATAGAATGCATTAAGAGAACCCAAGTGACAAAATAAGATAGTTCTGCAAAATAGTATTTCTTTTTAGTCTCTGAACTTATTGCTATAATCCCAGGTGTTTGACAAAGCTACATGCATGAGGGTTTCTTCGTGGAACCATACTCATACCATTTAAGAACCCGACAGGGGATAATTTAAGGTGGAGACTGACCTCAGGGAGGACTATCTTAGGTGCACTTCTTGAAGATGGAAGTGGGAAGCAGGAGACAGTGGGTGGAGATTATGGCTGCACTGATTCTGGTTTGTCATAGCCCCCATGGGAGGGTCCAAGAATAGCAGAATCCTTCTCCATTTATTCCTGAACAATGAATAAAAGAGAATGGGAGAATGAGCCTCAGAATATCATTAGTATCATCAGAAGATTATTAATATTGTCAGCACAGAAATGGAGTTTCCATGATATAAACATGGACATGAAAATGGCTCAAATAATTCCAAGTGTTCTGTGGTCTCTGGCTCTTTCTTTGAGGACGTCAGATCTACAACATTTCAGAACAAATGACTGGGAAGTTAGCTGGTGTTCTGACCTTAGATGAATAAGAAAACAAAAAATCATCTACAGATTCTTGACTATATACAACTTTATTAAACACTAGAGGCCCAGTGCATGGATATGAGTACTGGTAGGATCCCTCGGCCTGGCCTGCGGGGATCAGGCCGAAACTGGCTCTCCAACATCCCCTGAGGGCTCCCAGATTGTGAGAGGGCAGTTCTTGGGTGACACACCCTGGAATTAGGCCCCCTCCTCTCTGGTTCTGGGTGCGTCACCCGAGAACCACAGCTGCCAAGTCACTGCAGCTCGGCAGCTCCTGCATTGAGCATCTGCCCCCCTGGTGGTTAGTGTGCATCATAGCTACTGGTTGGAGTGTCTGCCCCCTGGTGGTCATTGTGCGTTATAGCTACCGGTTGGACAGTCAAATGGTTGGAAGGTTGCTTAGGCTTTTATATATATAGATGAGCTTAGTCAATCTGACTCTACATAGACCAGATATGGCAATTGAAGTAATCTTGGAGTGGTCTGGGACCTTTGGGCTCCTGCTGTAGCACCTATTAGCTGTGGGATTTCAGGCTCCTTGGTTCTCATCTGCTTCATCACGTTAAATTAAAAGTTGAAGCTGAGCCATGGGATCTTTTGAGATCTCCTCTCTCATTCTTCTTCTGTTTTCTAGATACAGATTTTTAATGTGACCACAAAATAAGTAAATTCCTGTCCAGAAATATCAGAGGGTAGACTTAAAGTGCTTCCCAAGCTTGTAAATTTATGGAATGACTATTATGTGCCAAGAGCTGTACCAGTTGCTAATGATAGAAAACAAAATGGAATGAAAGGAAAAGGTTCATTCTTGTGTGGAGCTTGCATGCTGGTGGGAGCCGATGGTAAACCAATAAATAAACAAATGTGTCAGGAAGGGGGAAATACTTCGATGGAAAAATGTAATATCTATTGCATGTTCATAGGTACTGGGAATCATTTTTGGAATGTTAAATATACTTTATGTGGATATTTAATCCTCACAGTAACTGTATGAGGCAGGTATAATTCCAGTCTCCATTTTATAGGCGACAGAGCTGAAGTGTAGAGAAGTTAAGTCATTTGCCTCCATTTTCACAGACAGAACCAACCAGTGACTCAGCTGGGATTAGAACCCCGGCAGCCTGGTCCTTAGGATCTTTACTTTTTAAAAAAAATATATTTTATTGATTTTTTACAGAAAGGAAGGGAGAGGGATAGAGAGTCAGAAACATCGATGGGAGAGAAACATCGATCAGCTGCCTCCTGCACATCTCCTACTGGGGATGTGCCCGCAACCAAGGTGCATGCCCTTGACTGGAATCGAACCTGGGACCTTTCAGTCTGCAGGCTGACGCTCTATCCACTGAGCCAAACCAGTTAGGGCAGGATCTTTACTTTTTAATATTAAATTACTTTGTTGCTTCTCTCTGGGTAAAAGCAGGGCAAGAACAACAAAAACTGGGAGGGGTTTGGTTTCATGTAGCTGTTAAGGTAATACCTCTTTGCATGGATGGTATTTGATGGAGACCTGAGGTAGGTAAGGGGACTTGTCATGTAGCTCTCTCCAGGGCAGAGGAGGTAGCAAGTGCTAAAGATCTGAGTGAGGAGCTTGCTTCCAGTATTGGAGAAACAGCAAGGAAACCAGTGTGGCTAGACAAGAGTTAGTGTAGTGATAGATAAATAGATAGATAGACAGACAGACAGACAGACAGACAGATAGATAGATAGATAGACAGATAATAGCACTAGGTCATGAGATCAGAGAGGAGTGTGGGGGGCTGGGTGTGTAGGACATTATAACACCTTTGGTTTTTCTCAAGTTGGACAGGAAACCATTGGGAGACTTTTGAGTGTAGGACCATAGGAGTAAGTGAAATATGGTTCATGATATACAGGGACTGCTGTTTGCTATATAGAGAATACACTTAAGTGTGACAGCAGAGTGAATTCTTAAGAGGTTGTTGTAGGGATCTAGGTGAGAAACAAAGGTGGCTTGGACCAGGTTGGTAGTAGGGGAGGTGGATTGTGCATATGTAATGAAATTTGAATGGACAGGCTTTGCTGGTTGATTGAACATGAGGTATAATAGAAAAGAAGAAAAAAAACCCCACAAAAAACCAAAACTCCAAGGAATGTGGCCCCAGTAACTGGAAGAATGGATGTGCCGTTGACTGTCAAGGAGAAGACCACGGAGAGTCTTCCCCATCTTACATGTCTCCAGTGCTCAGCGCAGCAAATATGTAGAGTATGGAACTAAGCTAGTTAGGTGAGGAATTCTTCCTACTCCTGCCAGGTTTCCTCAAACACATACAGAGGGTTTGTTTGGCCATGAATTTTAGCCAAGAAACTGTGTCTGCTTTGCATGATATTTTGAGCATCCAAATGGCAGCAAAATCAAAAGGGAAAATAAAATGCAGCTTTGATTTGGAGGGAGATTGAATTTCATGAGTGATGAACCTGAATTTAAGAAAGATATATTACATAAACTTTCATTCTTCTGCAATGTGGAGAGTAATTTTGAGCAAGGTTTCAGTGACCTGTGAAGAAATGTTATTCCAGTACAGCCTCCCCCTCAGGCTTTCCTAAGGATGGGCATTGTGATACGTGACTAAGGAAGAATATGGGAGAGGATGCTGGGATAGACACTACCTTTCTGGGACAGATGCAGTGTTCCTAGAATGGCGAAGTGTATTGGATCTTATATTTAAGTCCAAATGGAAAGTCAACACCCTGTTTGGTTCTAATTCAAACTATTTGTTAGTGTCAGGGATTTGGAACAATTGAGAGACACAGGAGTCATTCAGACCAAGATTAAATGTCAACTTAATTACTGGAATATCCACTGGAAACCATGCTTTAGATCCGTGTTTGTTAATATTTTGCCTCATCCTATTAACAACTCCACGCTCCCCCGAAGGGACCCGCCTCTGAGAGTATGGCCGAGAGCAGCCCAGGATTCACCTGCTTTTGTGGTCGGGAAGAGCTCTTGGCTAAGCATCCCATTCCTCCTTTCCAACTCACCAATCAGATACGGAACTTCGCTTTTTATAGGGAGGAGTAAGTGGGTAGACGGAGGTCAAAAGGGTCACTATTGGGAGTTTCTCCATCTGGGACACTTGAAGTGAGCAAAAAGGAACTTCTCTAACTGATCTTTCTCTGTTGGGATTTTACCTCATTACAAAATAAATTTTAATTGCCTTTATTCATACCAGCTCACATTTCTATGAGCAATACCAGTACAGGGTGGGGCAAAAGTAGGTTTACAGTTGTTCGTATGAAAAAATAATACAATAATTAATAAATGATAACACAAGAATAAACTCTTGTGTATATACAACTGTAAACCTACTTTTGCTCCACCCTGTATTGTGTCTATATCCTTCTTGCCTGATAGTATAGGAGGAAGAGAGCTTGATGTTTTTTCTCACAAACATTAATTACATGCCATCTGTACGGGTAGCTCATTGTGGGCTGCCGCTGAGCTATGCATAATTGCCGATTTCCCTGATGCTAAATCCTTTATTTTCTCCGTGGGCTTGAGAACCATTAGCATAGGTACTTTTCAGTCAAGACTGACTAGAGAACATTTCTCTAAAATGAGTATTTGGGACTGGTTTTCCTACTGTCTACCCATGTACCTGAATTGGGAGGTAACTGATTTCCAGTCCCTAAAATGCTGAGTGTTCAGCTCTATCAGAACCTTATTGATTGGTGGTGAATGTTTAATAGCATTTTCAGAATTTGAAGTCCCCGTTAAACATCATACTCTTCAAGATCAACAACAAACATGTATTCACAGCCTGCTTCATGCACAATACCAAGTTCTGAGGCACCAGGAAGTGTCAGTTATCTGCCCACACGAAGTTGGTGCTTTAATATAGAAGGCGTGTCATGTGAGTACATGTGCAAAGTAACTCATATATGTAAAGCCTCTGCTACCTGCTAAGTGCATTATATAGGTGTTAGAGGCAGAATGTTAAGTCACGCACCAAAGACATTTTGACAGGTTTGGGATGACTACAAGCCATTTCCTGGGAATTATTCTTAAAGCTGGGGACTCTAAAAATGAGTGTCACCTTAACTTTTCAGGACTAGATCATTATGGGCTTTTGGTCCCAGGGAATTTGAGGAAGGAGGGACAGTTTTAGCAGGTCCTTGAATATCCCAAGGACTGAGTCTTTGGTGCCCTCCTCACCCCGAATGTCTCTTATTAGTTAACTAGAAGTCCCGTGCACAAAAATTTGTACACTGGTAGGGAAGGGGGGTCCCTTAGCCCAACCTGTGCCCTCTCAAGGATCATGCTGCCACTCGCCCTGCCCGCCCCGCCCACCCCGCCCAAGACACTGCAGGCCTGGATCCTGCGCTGGGGCGAGCGGCTGCTCAGATCTGCTGCCGCCGGCCCTGCCCAAGACACGGCAGGCCCGGATCCCGTCCTGGGGTGGACAGCAGCTCGGATCATGCTGCCGTCCGCCCTGCCCACCCGGCCCAAGACACTGCAGGCCAGTATCTCGCCTTGGGCAGCACAAGGAGATCTGCCTGCAGTATGCAGATTAGCCACCATCTTTGTTGGCAGTTAATTTGCATATCTCGCTGATTATCCAATGGGAAGTGTAGCGGAGGTATGGTCAATTTCAATCTTTGTCTATTATTAGATAGGATAGCATCACCATCCATCCAACTGCTCAGTCAAAACCTTAGGTGTCCTTCTTGATTGCGCCTTCTCTCTCGTCGTACACAGCAAATGCTCCAGCAATCCCATTGCTTCTACCTGTCAATGTATTTTGCACACACCCAGCTGCCCGTCTGCCTGGCCAGCCGCCGGTCTCAGCCCATTATCCTGCTCCGAGACCTGATCATCTCCTGCCTGGACTGCCACATGACCCCTCGCTCACCTCCCGCGCCCATTGTTTGTAACCTCCAATTCATTCTTTCCCTGGAATAATAGTTGTCAATCATAAGTCAGATGATGCCACCCTTTGTTGTTTCTCTGTTTCTCTTTAAAAGAAAATTCACATTTCTTATCAGAATATAAATAAGGCCCTGCGTGATCTAGCTTGTGCCATCTCTTAAACCTCTTTTCTTTACTTTACTATATTGTAGCCACCACGGTGTCCTTTCTATTCCTCAAACAAAACAGTCTCTTTCCATTTAGAGGCTTTGCACTTGCTATTCCTTCTGCCTGGCATGCGGTTCCTCTGGCTCTTTGTGTGCCGGACTCCTTTTATCTTTTAGGTCTCAGCTTAGTTGTCACACTCTCAGCTCAGATGCTTCTATAACGTCCCCCAGTTGTCCTGTAATATATCATCCTATTCGTTTTCATAGCACATTTCAGAAAGTGGCAAACATCTAGTTTCTTTTTTTTGTTATTGCTTACTTACTTATTGTTTGTTTCCTCAATAGGCCTGTATTTATTACTGTATCTGAAGTACATATCACAGTGCCTTCGATTATGAAGAAAGAATGTGGCTTTATAAGCAGAAGGGAAAGAAAGGGGCATTCAGGGCCGGGTGAGAGTGTGAGCAAAGATCTGGAGACCGAGTGAGCCTTGTAGGTAGGAAACAGTATCTGAGTCCTATTCATGGGAAGCCTAGCAGGAATGTTGGCCAGGAGGTTGAGGCCTGGGACAGGGCTAGAGTGGCTGAAAGTGAAGCAGTCTAAATGGTAAGTGCAAATTATGTTCAAAGAAAGAAACGGAAGATTAACAGCAGAAGAACCATATGGGGTCTGAGAGGGTGAGTCCAAGGTTCTGGAGAGGAGGTCCCAGAGAACAGCAGGAGCAGCGCATAGTATGGAGGGCAAAGGGGTAAGTGCAGAACAGTTCAGGGAGCAGTTTGTGAAAAAAAAATCACCCAGAACACTGTTCTTGTTGGGAGTAATCCTACTTATATGCTGCAACATTTGATTTCACTTGTACCGGGATATACATTTGGAAAGTAACGCAATTTATGAGAGGTCTTAAAGTCAAAGCTGTGGGACTAGAATTAACCTTGCAGCCAGTCACCTTAAAGTTCCTGAAGAAAGATGTTTGCTCAGAGAGAGATTCTGTAAGGTGTCCCTTGCAGTGATACCATTGCTGAGAAATGCTGCAAGGAGCGAGGTCGGGTAGGAGAGGTTTGTCATTGCCCGGCTGAAAGCTTCTGAAATGTATTTCTAGGCTGTTACACTTGAAAAGGATGGGCTTTATGTGCCGTTTGTAAGTTCCAAACGAGAAACGATTCCGAGGATCTTATACAGTGAAGGGTGTGAGGACCTGGGCTTTGGGAAGCTTTCGGAGAGAGGTCAGCGGGACCCTTCCAGGGTCTCTTCTTTGCCATTCCTTGTCTTCCATGTCCACGCTCCTCTCGTGGTAGTGAGACTGATGTTTTGCACTGAAACCTTTTGCGATTTCCTCTTTCTGGCTCTTCTCTAAGAGGACAGATAAATGGACGGAAGCCTGTAGAGCTGGGCTGCAATACCGCGACTCACCAGTAGGTGCCACCATCTCACAAATGATTTCTCCTGCTTCCAGAATCTAGTCTACAGCTTCAAATGCCTAGTTTATTTCATCCCATATATATGTTGAGTTCGCCATAATTATAAATATGTATTCAGATCACATGAAATCAAAGAATTTTTCTAAATCAAATTACTTACAATATATAGTCACATTTTATTCAGGATTCTGTTGTTTAATGATACTTGATTTCAGTTAGTAGCCAGCTTATCTTTAGCTACTCTAATATTACATTACTTATTTTGGTAATATTTTATATCGGTGCAGTTACAGACACATCTTAGAACTAGGAAAAATGTTGTTCATGTGCTTTTTTTTATTTATTTTTTTTCTTCATTTAATATTTCCACCTTCACAAGAAGTTCTATTAGACAGTCCTGGTATAGACTAACCTGATCTCTCTTTTTGAAAAACATCTGCAGATACCACCCTGTGCCTGTGATCAGGTCTTGTACGTAGATACATTTTAAAAATTTTAAACAAAGTATGAATAGGTGTTTATTTTTTAGTGTATATTATATTTTGGAGATTTTTTTTTTTACATTTGGCCACTATATTAGCAACAAAATAGAAAAAAAAAGGCAAGGGATAAATGTCTAGCTATATATAATAGCTCAATATTTTCAAATCTAATTATACTACTTGATAACTAACATTCTTAATATTTGTAATTGTGTATTCTAATTGATCTCTGGAAGTACAATAATGAGTATATAAGACTGGGAATTAACAGGAACCCCTGTGGCTCACGTTCAAGAAGAGCCAGCTCACGTTTGACGGTTGGTTACACTCTATGCAGTGTCTTAAATGTGTCCTTCCCACACCTCCCCAATTTGAAAACTCATTTGAAATGGCAGAGATAGCATCGTATGTCCTCGTGTGTAGGCAAAATGCACTATTTTCCTTTATTTCCGACCACCAAATGTGTAGGTTTTCATCTGATGGACCAATTCTCCACCATCAGCTGGGTGTCCTGTAATTTAATTCAGTTCTGACACTATCTACCTAGAGGTAGCATCAGGCAGCACAGGTTAAGTCCCACAAGACCGCTCCCTTCCTTCTGATGCCAGTAGTAAGTCCGGGTTGTTGTTACCTGTGCTTCTGGCTGACTGGCTATGAATCCGAGGTCCCCAAGACCCTGCCTCAAGTTTGATAATTTGCTAGAGCAGCTCACAGAATTCAGGAAAAACAGTTTTTACTTACTAAGTTACAAGTTTATTTCAAAAGGTTACAAACTCAGGAACAACCAGATGGAAGAGATGCCTAGGACAAGGTATATGTGGGGAGAGGTGTGGAGCCAACCGGAAGCTCTTCAAACACTGTACTTTAGGGATTTTTATGGAGGCTTAGTCATGTGGGTATGTATGATGGATTGCTAACTCCATTTCTAGGCCCTCGTCCCTCTCTGGAGAGTGAAGAGTAGGAGCTGAAAGTTTCAAATTTGAAATCATGACTTGGTCTTTCTGGGGCCCAGTCCCCATCCAGAAACCTGCCAATAGATGCCTCGTTAGGACAAAAGACACCACTGTCAGCCAGGAAATGACAAGGGATTTAGGAGCTCTCTGTGAGACACTGCTCTCATTCAGAAAATTACAAGGGTTTTAGGAGTTTCTTGTCAGG
Organism: Myotis lucifugus; assembly: GCF_000147115.1. Classification (NCBI taxonomy): domain Eukaryota; kingdom Metazoa; phylum Chordata; class Mammalia; order Chiroptera; family Vespertilionidae; genus Myotis; species Myotis lucifugus. Next base: position 418,842 of record NW_005871499.1, read on the forward strand.
AACTGGGGTTAAAGACCAAATATTAGCTGGAATGGGAGCCAGAAACCAATATATATATGTTTCTTATTATTTCACACTTAGTTATCTGAAAAGTAGAATCTTTGATAGCTGCTTTCTTTCTGGCTTTCGCAGGAGCTGCAGGGTGTTACGTCTTCTATCCTGGTATAATCTTTCGTGCCGTATGACTGATTTTAATGCACTGTTTCTACCAGTAGGGAAATGGTCCCTGTTTTATTTGTTGCTGTGAAAGTCTTAAAACATGTGACTGTCCATGTGAACACGCTGTGCAGATTAAAGCTGCAGGGCATGATTGGAGGAGACGCGACTGCCAAGCCACCGGGGCGGCTAAGAAGGCGGCCCCTGCCAACGACAGCGTGGGATTATGTAACGCCTGCAGTGTCTGGCACTGTGCTCCACCGGAGACACATCACGTGTTGTGCAATGCTCTTAGCCCTGAAATTCAATTAGATTGCTTTGAACGATCCGTGAGTCTGCATGAGATAAGCTTTTACTGCTCTACACTAGAAAGCAAATGGGTTGATTAGCTGCACATAAATTGGGAAATTGCCATTGTAATTCCAGCAAGGATATTTGCATCATAGATACATCCTCTCGTGTGCCACAGAAAAGCAGAATTTAAGCATTATGTAACCTGGATAAATAAAGGGGGGCGGGGAATCCAACCCTCACATTAGAGAAAAAAATATTTTCTTCCAGACACTTAGCAATAGATTTTCTTTTCTAAAACTAGATTTTTGTCTTTGTTTGGGGGAATCTGCTTAAAGCCTGCCGGTATTTCTTTTTTTAATGCCATGATCTATGAATGAGAATAAAGAAATTGATAGAGTGGTAATTTGGCGGGGAGGAATTTCATTAGAAAGAATTTAAATTGTGAGTTCAATATCCTTTTAATATTGAGCAAATTTACTTTCTTTGTGAGATTGTAGCTAGTCACTTTAAGGAATTGGGGCCCATCAGAAATTAACCCCATATTGTTTGGCTGAGACTTCTTAATGTCTTTTCACAAAAGGAGATCTGGAATGGAGGAGGGAGGGTAATAGTAAATGTTGAGAAATTGAGAACTCAGAAAGAAATTGAGGATGATTATCATTCTAAGGGCTTCAAGAGCCACTGTTAGACAATCAAAATCAATGACGTGGGCTTGACCTCCCAGCTCCTTCTACCCTGGTTTTTCTCCAAATAGGATTTCAGGTTTCAACCGAAAGTCCTGGTGAGAAGTTGATGTTCATTGAAATTGTTTGGGACAGAGTTGAAACCAAAGGCACTGAAATGTCACGCAGAGAGCTTCCATTTTGTTATACCAACAGGGATTAGGTGTACAGTTTCTTTGTGATTTGGGGTGAAGTGGTATTGAAGTGGAGCAGAATCAGCGCTGTTGTAGGATTTCTTTCCCCTGCTGAGAAAAGGCTTTTATTTCACTCTTATCCTTTAAAAACCTTCTCAGGACACAAATTTGCTCATGATAACCCTCAATCTTGACTTTAATGTACATGGATATTCATTAGCAGGTTGTTTTCTAACATGTTATATTAAAACCCAGATTAAAACAGTTTTTCATTTTAATAGATTATCTGCATTTTGTGTGAGATGTAACATGCATAGGTATTTCCCATTCATTTAATTTTCCAAACCATCTGCAGTAGATATTCCATTTACCCACAGGGAACACTGATGGGTAGAGAAATACAATGTGCTATCCAGGGCCACCCTGCAAGGAGGGGACTGGATAGGGGTTCGAAGACAGAACATAAGCATTTTCATTCCACTATGCCAGTGGTCACCAAATGCTGTTCCATGGACTGGTGACAGGCTGGCCATTCAAGGAAATCCTATTGTATTATGCCTAGAGTAAAGGTCTGGGAAGCTATCATTTTAAAATAGCTTTCCAGGCAATCATGATGCAAGATCAGAATTGCTAGCTACTTCTTGTTTAATGTTTTGGGCCATAGAGATAGCCCTAGAACATCTCTGCTTATGCTCTTCTTATATTGCTATTCTTCCTTGTGATGATACATACGTATATACCATCCTGTATATTCAAACCCAAACTGTAAAAATCATAGTTCATTCTTTTTTGTTTCTTGGTATAAACTTTCATAGAAAATATTTCTTTCTAGACTAGGCATAAAATATTCTGTGACCACCATCGAGTATTTTATAGTAGTCAAAAGAATATAGTGGGGAAATGTAATTCAGTAGCACCAGAAGGCAGCTTCCAGGTCTTAAATTGAAGCTAGCTGTTGTGACTTTCTTAATGAGTGAATTCAGAGTTGGTATTAGAGCAGGGGTGGGCAAACTTTTTGACTCGAGGTCCACAATGGGTTCTTAAACTGGACCGGAGAGCCGGAACAAAAGCATGGATGGAGTGTTTGTGTGAACTAATATAAATTCAAAGTAAACATCATTACATAAAAGGGTACGGTCTTTTTTTTTTTTTAGTTTTATTCATTTCAAATGGGCCGGATCCGGCCCGCGGGCCGTAGTTTGCCCACGGCTGGACTAGAGGGATGGCTGCTGCATGTTTATAAAATAATGAAAAGGGACTAGCTCATTCCCTACCCTACCATAATTGAGTCTTTGGGCTTTTTTTTCCCCCCTTTCCTGTTTGCATCTTTAAAAAAAATATTTTTTTATTGATTTCAGAGAGAAAGGGAGAGGGGGAGAGAGATAGAAACATCAACAATGAGAGATAATCATCAATTGGCTGCTTCCTTCATGCCCCCTACTGGGGATCAAGCCTGAAACCCATGCCCTGACTGTGAATCGAACTGTGACCTACTGGTTCATAGGTCAATGCTCAACCACTGAGCCACACCGCCTGGGCTCCTGCTTGCATATTTAAACGATGAAGTATGCTCCATCCCTGCTGGGACTGGGGCCCTATGAGATCTTTTTTATCCTTCCACTGCTACCTCCACATCTTTCTGCAAAGATCTTATTTTGTACCACAAATATTTGTTTTAAGGGGGAATGTTTGCAAAGGCCAAATTGGTTCTGTGAACCTGTATACTTTGACCAAAGAAAGCATCGTGGCTCAGGCTTTGGATAGACTCAAGAGGGGGCTCTAATTGTGTACACTGAGTCTGAAAAAATTTACAGCCCTCAGTTAATAAGCAGGGTACAGACAGTGTTGCAGAACACGTACTTTCTAGAAACACTTTCTTAATCAACTGTCTTAGTACATTTACCAAAGTATATATGACTGGCAGCTGTTAGGACATTTTCACTTAAAATTTAGTATTTACGTAATACTAGTATTACATAATACAGTTTTTCAGGCATTGCACTTTTGAATAAGTAAGTAATAATAAAGTGTGTTAGGGTGTTTTGAAGCTCAGTCATGAGTGAATAAACTTTTCTTTGCAGATGAACTAACTATTCATGTCAGCTATACGTATCTATTGAAAATGTACCACCTCGCAGAAATGTTCCAGGTAATAAAATAAATGAAATCAGCATTATCCGGTTGGTTAGGTGAAGTTTCTTTTTGAGGATTTATACCATAGAAAGGAAATATTCAAGGGCAGAATCTGTTTGTTTTTAATGTACTTCCTTGCACAGTGACTCATATTGCTACATTAAAGAGATGATGGTCCAGAAAATAATTTATCCAGGTACTTTAAAAAAAAAAATTATATTTCTGACATAAACGAATTCTTCCAATACCTGATTTCTGTTACAATTTTCCCAAGTTATATTAGCCTATAGAAGACCCACACTCACAAATTCCTAATTTCATGCATAAGTAGAGTGTGTTTAAAAAATAAAAAGAAAGATTTGCTTGGTATATTAATCAGGTTTGAGTCAGGAGAAAGAAAAAACATGTTTTTTTAAAACAGATTATTTAATATAAAGAATTGTCAACTATGAATTGAAGAAATAAAACACTAAAAGATTAATAATATGTCCTATGGGTAACGTCCAGAAGCAGCTATCACCTCTGGGGTAAGGGAAGAGGTTATAGTTACTAAACTTAAACCCTGAGCAGTGGGGACCCCTGTGGCTGGATGTGCACAGGTTCTGAGGCCGCCAGCAAAGGCCAGGAGCAGATGTTTCTGAGGGAAGGCCATGCTGGAGAAATGACAAGCTGCTGGGTTCGTTGCAGTGATGGGCAGGAACCACCCCTGGGGAAGAATGTGTGGCTGGAATGCCACTCACAGGAATAGGAGCAAAACCAGGAGGTCAACAGGAAGCCAACAGGAAGCAGACAAGAAGAAACAAATCTTTTCTTCCTCCAGCCTTATAGTCTCTCTCTCATGCCTCCTACTGGTGGAAAGGAGCCTGGGTCAAGATAGCAAAGCAGAAATAAGATTAAATAAGATTTATGAAATTCCAGTCCCAGCAGTACAAGGGCCAGTTTGGAGCGAAGAGGCAATAGCTTAATAACTGGCAGGCTTGAGTTTCTTGGAGAATCTTAAGAAAATACTTTCAAATAAAAGTTATTTTATTTTACTTTTTTTTTAGTTTTATGTATTTTATTTGCTTCTCATAGAATTTTTAAAAATTTTATTTTTCAATTACAGTTTATATTCAATATTCTGTGTTAGTAGTTTCAGGTGTACAGCATGGTGGTTAGACAATCATGTACTTTACATAGTGTCCCTCCCAATATTTCCAGTACCCACCTGGCCCCATACATAGTTATTACAATATTATTGATTATACTCCCTGTGCTGTACTTTATATTCCTCTATTTTATAGTTACAAAACAGAAGTTATCTTTCTTCTTTTTTAAAATTTCTTTATTGATTAAGGTATTAGATATGTGTCCTCATCCCCCGTTTACCCTCCCAATCCCTCCCACTCATGCCCTCACCCCCCTGTTGTCTGTGTCCATTGGTTAGGCCTATATGCTTGCATATAAGTCCTTTGGTTGATCTCTCCCCCTTACTCCCACCCTTCCCTACTTTCCCTCTGAGGTTTGACAGTATGATCGATGCCTCTCTGTCTCTGGATCTGTTTTTGTTCATCAGTTTATGTTGTTCATTATATTCCATAAGTGAGTGAGATCATGTGGTATTTTTCTTTCATTGACTGGCTTATTTCACTTAACATAATGCTCTCCAGTTCCATCCATGCTGTTGCAAATGGTAAGAATTCCTTCTTTTTTTACTGCTGTGTAGTATTACATTTTGTAGATGTACCACAGTTTTTTAATCCACTTATCTGCTGATGGGCACTTAGGCTGTTTCCAAATCTTAGCTATGGTGAATTGTGCTGCTATGAACATAGGGGTGCATATATCCTTTCTGATTGGTGTTTCTGGCTTCTTGGAATATATTCCTAGAAGTGGGATAGAAGTTACTTTAAACTTAGCTTTGATTAGGTAATATACCACATGGTACAAAAATACTGTAAAGAGAATAGTTTTCTCCCACTTTCATGACCCTTGTATTCTATTCCCACCCTCCTTCAACTAGAAAATCACTATTAGTTTTCTTGTACCCTTTCAGAATTTCTTTATGCATATACAAGCAAATGCAAATATGTATTTTACCTCTGCTATTGTATTACTTATCATACTACACTTTTGCACCTTGCTCCTTTTACTTAACAATATATCTTATTGATCTTGCCATATCAGTACACAGAGAGCTGCTTCATTGTTTTAAATCTCATTATCTTAATGATTCTCTTTCTGTTTTCAGTAGTTTTTATTATATTCTCTTTGGTGTTCCCAGGATAAAATGACATCATCTGCAAATACTGATAGTTCCCAAATTTTGTATCTCTAAAATCATTTCTATCTGCTAATTGTTTTGGCTTGTACATCTAGCACAATATTAAATATTAATGATAATAGTGAACATTTTGTCTCTTTCCGGCCTTATTGGGAATGCCTCTAATATTTTCCATTAAGCATGATGCTGGGGATGGGGCTAAGATAAATATGTTTTGTTAAGGAAGGATCCATTTTTTGAGCTTTTTAACAAAAAAATCAGAAGTGTTGATTTTTGTCAAATGGATTTGCAGCATCTATAGAACATGAGCATATGACTTTAATTTTTATACTTAATATATCTGTTCCCTTTAACTTTCTATATTGTTAATAGATTTTTGAATATTTCTGCTATTGAACCATCTTTGTATTCCTAGAACAAACTCCACTGGGTTATGGAATTTGCTAACACACACACACACACACACACACACACGCACACACACACTCACTCACTCTGATACTTATAAAAGGTTATAGGTATTTGTTATTGTTGATCACTATTTGTCAGGTTTCTACATCCATTTTGCTTATTTTATAAGAATAATTTGAAAGTCCCCATAGAAAATGAGGGAGATGCTACTTTTCTCTTTTTTGCCTTTCATTTCCTTAAAAAAAGGTTTATTATTGACATTTGTGCTAGTATTTGGATTTGCCAGGAAAATTATTTCATTAACAAATGACATAAAGCTTCTAGTTTTTTGTGGGGCTTTCCCTGTCCCCCCTTTTATACCTATAGGTTCTTTTTTTTATTTTGTTCTCTTGCTGGTACTGGAGCAAATTGTTCAAGCTGAGTAAGATTTGTGGACCCTGTTTCCTCCTGTTCTTTTAGGTGTCTTGTTACTTTTGATAGTGCAAAATACGTGAGCACTGAAGTAGAAATTACTTGTTATATTTGTTAAAGTGTCCAAAGTTTAGGAGAATAATTTTCTACCATCTTACTTTTGGTTAATGAGAAGATACACAGATTCCATTCTGTTTGATGGTTAATTTTAGTCCTTTGTTATACATCCTGACAGCAGTAGGTAATTGTGTTTTGCCTGAAGTTTAAATGCAAGTTTTAATTGATAACTTAAAATAAATAATTTAAGGTCACCCTGTTCTTCAAATCGGATTCCTTTTTGGTTATTATTAGTAACCAAACTTAAAATGGTTTGAATTAAGGTTGAAGGTGAAGCTTTAGAATTAGTTTCCCTTTTAAAATACAGTTCCTGGCAACAGTCAGGCTATACATGAACTGAAATCAGTGTTCCAGCAGTGTCACTAGGCGTACAGTAGCAAGATCCGGGAGCTGACAATTTTCAAATGATAATAGCTGGTTACATAAGTCACCCAGGATAGCTTGATGTACTATTATTTCCAGACAGAGCTGGCAGTAACACCTGCCAGGGCAACAGGCAGTCAGATGAAAACATAACAATTTACTTTCCAATAATTATCATAACCTCCAGCCAGGGTGGAACGTGATTGATCCAGTGCAGAAGAACATCTTTTGTAGGAATTTATTGCAGGCTCCGAGATAGCACGACTGTGATACATATTCCTATAAGTAACTCTCAGGATATCATTGGAAGAAGTAGCAATAATCACTTTGTTCTTTTTATCGAAAACTTAAGTTGATGCAAATTCCAGCCGGGACCATCCATCAGTGCTTGTGCCCTCTTTTGCTTCCCTTCACACTTTCATTTTTCCTCGCTCTCTTTGTAAAGATTGCAGTTAATTGGAAGCTTTTTACATGAGAACTGATTACACTAAGGAATTTAGTTCATTTTTTTTTGCATAGCTGGTAAAATAATAAGAAATAAAAACAAGGCTTGCTTCACATCATTCCTAAATATCACATCATTCTTAGAAGACATATTTAACTGAGGGATTTCTAAGTACTTTCAGAGGCTTATTAAACCATAGGCTATGGCTGTGGAAGGGAAATTGTTTTCAGAGGTTCAGAGGTGGGACAAACGACAAGGTTGGTGGAAACACAGCTGAATTCTGGAGTTTGATGTCAGTTGATTTTCCTTGTGAGTAGCTTTAATGAGGCTGGGCCTATTCAAGGACACCTACAGGGAGAAGTGTGTGTGTGTGTGTGTGTGTGTGTGTGTGTGTGCACGCATGTGTGTGTATTGAAGTGATGATAGTTTGGAGACAATGGAAAAATTGGGTAGGAGAGATAAGGCAGAGAAAGAGGGAATGCTGCACCAAGTTAAGGGAAACCTGAGAAGACGCTGGTGTCAATGAGATGATATGCCCAGATGACTGTCCATGGCAGCTTCATGACAAGTGTGCTCAGAGTCAGAGTGTCTTCAGACGGGGGAGGGGGGGAGTCTGGACGGAACACTTTCCAAAGAGTCCCAGCCAGAGCTGCCCTGGACAAGACCAGTGGCTGCCCATCCAGGCTGACCCATCCTGCCTGTATTATTTACGGTCACACTAACTAACGAAGCAGGTCAACCTGAAAACCTCTGTGGCTTAATAGAATGTAGGGTAACTTCCATTGGCCTAAGAAAAGTTCAAATCACTCTGGCAGGGCAGCTCTCCGATGACCTCACCCCTGCCCCCAGCTCTCCAGAGCCCTGGCTTCTTGCCACCTTGGGGTCGGCATCTTCCTTGGGTGCAGTGCCTTTTGCATCACAGTACAAGAGGAAAGGACACAAGAGTCCCACATGGGCTGATTCTGTGTCCCTTCTGCTCACCTTCTGTTTGCTCCTTCTCTGTCACGTGGCCCCAGCTGACTGCACAGAAGACGGGGCAGTGCGGTCTTGCCGTGTGCCCGGGAGAAAAGGAGAGGATTTGGTGACCAGCTGGCCAGCCTCTGGCACGTGGCCCCTCAGCAGTAAACCAGAGGGTTTGTCTTTCACTCTCTGCATTGGTAACAACAGACTCACCGGGCAGGGCTGTCTGTTGGCTGTGTATAAACCATGTTTTCCAGAAGGAACAACTATACTAATATTCTTTTTTCAAGGGGCTTTAATTTAGCAATATCATCATGCATCTTAATTCTGACTTAAGCAGAGGCTTTTAAAGCGCAGGATGGAGACGGCTTTCACAAACCTGAGCAGTCCCGGCGTAAGGGCCGCTTCCCAGGGATGCAGCGGCGCGTCTTCCTGTCCAGCGTCTGCTCAGATGCTTTACAATTAAAAACTGGCTCCCGTCTCTGTCCATTCAGAGGTAAAACACGGCCAGAGGGATGTTTGCAGCGGAGGCTTGAAGTGAGGTAAAGAGCAGATGAGGCAGAGAGGGACCAGGAGGTCATTTCAGGTGACAGGAGCTGCAGAGCACGAGACCTTAGTGCCCAGAATGGTAAGATCGTGTGGAAAGGCATCGAGGAGGTCGGAGCCGAAGAAACCATTGGAGGCTGAAGGGTGAAAGTGGAAGACAGAGAGAGATGCCTTAGGCTTTCGGACTTAATTTGCAGCTGGAGTGGACATACGGAAATTCCCTTCTGCCCTACCATCTTCCAGTTGTTTATGCATCGATCCCACACATGTCCCAAACACGGGCGCACATATATGTTGGTCTCACATATGTCTGAGAGTGATTATTTTCTATTCATCGGAGGCCAAAATAGGATGACGAATATTTATTTCATAGTATGACTTTTTAGGTGATTTTCAAAAATGAGAATCTGATTCTCTAAAATATTTTCATTAGGGGATGATGCAGATGACAGAATGCAGGTGCATATGGAAATAGAAAAAATGCTTGAGACACTATTGCTTACAACAAACTATTAAGCTCGTGAGATGTGTTTGTGAACCATCTGTTACATCTTCATAGAATTTAGAGTTTAGTAAGAAAGTCAATCACCAACCAAATAGTCGGACAAGTGACTTCCTTCCTTCCTTCCTTCCTTCCTTCCTTCCTTCCTTCCTTCCTTCCTTTTTTATTTTTTTATTTATTTTTTACCTTAATTACTCTGAGGGAGAAGTCCAGAGCGCTATAAGAGTGTGAAACTGGAGGATGCAAGTTCAGCTAAGGGAGGGGTGTCCAGAAAACAGTTTTTCCAAGACAGTGACATTTAAGCTGAGGCCTTGAAAGGTGGTAAAGAGCTGGTGAAGGCAGTAGGAGCAGTGGAATGGCACAGAGATGGAGCATGTAGCAGGTTCGAAGGCCACTGCACTGCTGACAGGCTGCTATTGAGAGCGATCCCTCCTACCTTTAAAACATTAGACACCCAGAGGCAAAAGGGACTGCAGAGAAGGGACTGGCGACAGCTCAGGTGAATAGAGACGGAAAAAACAGGAAGAATTCGGGGCATCGAGATGACAGGGAATCAGAAACAGGGGAGGAGAATGGGCAACAGGGAAGAGAACTTGAGAGCAGGGTCCTGGTCAGTGTGGGTGTTTTTCTAGGTAGAGTTCTTTTACTACCAACTCCTGGCTCAACAGTTCCCGTGAACATTTTCTAATTTTTCAAAACGTTGTCTTTATTTTCACACTTAATTAAAACCTATGCACGCTTTTCAAGACTGCTTGGCAAAGGCTAAGGCATTCGCCTCTTGCTGGTAAGCTGGGTGTTCTGCTGGTTTGCTATCCAATGGCATGTTTGTGAAATTGTCCTGATCACATATTGGTTTCATTTGATTAAAGTGTTCTGATTTATTTATCTCCTTTATTACGACAATTGGTGTTTTTTCCCTTCCCTCCTGCTGGACCGCATGTAATGACTAGACGGTGGTCCAAAGGAAACAACTTTCCCAGGCATGTTGATTATCTCTTGAGTTCCGGGAATAAAACCTGACTTGATTGCCTAACGGGAAGTGATTTGGGGACATGGAGAAAGCCGATGCCATGGCTTCCTCATTCTTCCTTCTCTAACATGTTAAAGGTGTGAATAAGCGCGTGTGTGGTCAGGTCTTCTCAGCAAAGTGGTGTAAGGAATGTCTCCTTTTCTCATGGCAGCTACACGTGTCTTTGCCAGGCTTTATTTTGTTAATTTGGAAACGGTTGGCGAACAGCACTGCGGTTTTTATGCTACATCTGGAAGATGTGTAGTCTTATTTCATGGGAAGAAGCAGAAGGGCGGTGGGTGGAGTGACCTGGCTATAATTACAGTGTACATTTATTTGAAAAGATCAGCATATTAGTATGCAGCGGCCAGATTAATTAAACGCAGCTGGAATAATTCAATATAGTTGATTCCGATAAAAGCTAAGTATTTTTAAAACTCTTGAGGTTTGCTGTGAACCTGAGGACGATAGATGCATTTTGAATATGTTTCTTCCTAGACTATGAATTCTAACGCAGTTTAAAAACTGTCCTTTTAAAAACTTTGTCTGCCTTTTCACCACCCCCCTCAAAAAACCCAAACCCTTATTTATCCACTTATCAACGAAGTAAATTCTAGCACCTTCCTTTAGAAAGGTTTATATTTGTTTACTAATATGTGCAGCATAATTTTTGTGAAGTTGTTTATAATTTTTAGTTTCTACACCTCAAATGGTGTGAGGTATCCATGGAAACTGTCTCGCCTGTGTTCCGTGCACTGGACGGCCTTCCCACACAGGTCAAGACACAAAACAGGCCTAGATACTAGCTTGATTTATTGCGCCTTAAACATCAGGCAGTTTTAACAAGAAATTGGCTCCTAATTGACACATACAGTTTTATATTTAATTTGTAGTTTGAGCCTCTTCACATTTTACTAACAGATGTAACATTCAAAATGTGTGCCGTTACAATACATCTGCTGCACAGATGCACTTAAAGGCAAGAACTTTGTGGCAGACAGCAGCAGCGCCTCTGCTGTGTAGCAGAAATTGAGACAGAACCGACATTATTTTCTTTAAGATATGTATTTAAAAATAATTGAAAGAGGGGATTTCTTTAACCAATTTAATTGGTTTATTTTATATTATTATTTGAGATAGCTTTATTGAGATAGTCACACATCATAAAATTCACCCTGTGAATTTTAGTGTATTCACAGATCTGGAATAATACCCACTGCCTAATTTTAGAACATTTTTATTACTCCAGAAAGAAACCCCATACCCATTAGCAGACACTCCCCATTCCTCTGCCCCCAGCTCCTGGCAACCACTGATCTGTTTTCTGTTTCAATGGATTTGCCTCTTTTAGACATTTATGTGGTTATTTATAACTGCCTTCTTTCACAAGGTTTTCAAGGCTCATCCATGTTGTAACATATCAGTACTTCATTCCCTTTTTATTGCCAAATAATATTCCATTGTATGGACATATTGCATTTTGTGTATCCACTTATCATTTGATGGTCATTTGGTTGTTCCTACTTTTTAGCTATTATAAATAATGCTACTATTAACATTCATGTACAATTTTTGGGGGGACACATGTTTTTATTTCTCTCCTGCATGTCCCTATGCCAGAAATTGCTGGGTCATATGATAACTCTATGTTTATTTCTTGGGAACTATAAAATAGATTTCCAAAGTGGTTGTAGCATTTTATATTACAATCAGCAATGTATAAGTGTCATAATTTTCCACATTTATTGATTCGTTTATTGTTTGTCTTTTTTATTTTAGCCATCCTAAGTATGAAGTGGTATCAAGGGGTGATTTTTTTAAGGAGGGCAATTTAATACTATCTATGCTTCAAAAATTAGTTGAACGCATCTCTCTTATTTATTTACTTATCCATTGCTCTTGATTTGTAAGTAAATATACCTCGTCTCTCTATCAGTGTTGTCATTTTCTTTACTAATTTTAATGCAGGCCCAACTCAGAGCACATGACATCAAAACTTAAGATGGTGGTAAACTTAGGTATCTTCTGTAGCAATGGAAAAGGGAAAACACTAAGAACATAGTTTAATTATAAGATTAAATCTCTAAATTTCTGGTATGATTTATCATTTTATCTTGCTTTATATAAAATGAGAAATGGGTACGAGAGTAGTGCCGCATGCTGTGCAGCTCAGTCGTGTTGCAGTGCCAGGTTAAAAGACATCCTTATTTTTCATTCAATATAACTCTTCTCATCAGATCTAATAGGCCATCAATTCTGTCACCAGAAAGAAAAAGAATGCTGCCAGTGAAGCTGTGACACACCGTTGATTTAAGAGTGACCTGTAATCAGAAATGCTAAAATGTGTGTGTAAGTTGTTGAGTATCGTCCAATGCACTGAGAGGTGGCCTGTTGGATTCCTGGTCAGGGCACATGCCCCATGGTGGGCTCAATCCCCAGTAGTGGGTATGCAGGAGGCAGGCAATCGATGATTCTCTCTCCCTTCCCCTTCCTCTCTCTCTAAAATCAATAAAAACATATATTTTTAAAAAGAAATATAATAGAAAAGGAGATGTGCTTGTTCACTTGGTGTTGTTGTTGTTTTTGGAGGCAAACTGGTCATCTATGCTTACCTATACCCAGGGAAGAAAGCAAGAGTTTTCATACCTCAAAGATTTGATAAACAACTTTACAAATATGCATTAATATCCAGGAGTATAAAAATGATATGTACACATGCACACACAGATAAAGAGGGGAGGGTTAGTTATGGACTTATTCTTTCCTAGTTCAAGAGTATTAGATCAGCAAGCTGAAGCTATCTGAACTGATTCATTTCCCTCTCCTCTTCAATTTTCTAATTAAAAATAGCTGATTTATCTCTAATCTAATTTATTGGAGATTTTAAGCTTTCTTTTCAGCCTGAGAATATTTTGTCTTGTTTATTTCAGAAGCTAACGTCAGCAGGTGATTCACAGGCCCGTGAAAATCCAGGTTGACAGCGCAGAACCAAGCCTAGCACGACCCAGCAGCTAGGCTTCCTTAGCAGCAGATGTGCCTTGCCTGTTATTAAAAATAAAGTGTTAATTTCTCAGTGCCCTGGATTTCAGTTGCAGTTCTAGATAAAGTAGTAAAATATCTGCCGTGGTGTATGCCATAGGGAATCCAAATGATTTTCAGAATTGTGTTCAAAAGACTGTATAAGCCCAAAGACTTTCTGAAAAAGCCTTTTCCTAAGATAGGCATTCGGCCCTCTGTCCTTTAGTCCGCTAGGGCATCTTTCTGTTTGTTTGCATGGAGACCTCATTTGCTTTTGAAAATAATTGTATGGGTGCTTTGAAATGTTGATGAGTGTTTAAAGAATTCCTAGTTTCCACTAGTTCTAAATCACTGTCTTATAGATTTTCACTGTGAAATTCTTTGAAAATTATGGCTGACATGTGGAACACAATTAGGAGCTCATAAGAGCAGATATTGCTTCTATTAGAGTAGACGGCATATATGGTCTCATGGACAAGCTGATGCAAGAAAGGATCAAAATTAGGTCTACATAATTGTTACTGTCTAACAACAAACACTAAAAGAAAGATTTTCATTTCATGATGGGAAAATGAGATAAAATAGAATTTTCTTTAATTTTATCATGTTTTGTAAGTTATGACCCAAACAATATTTTTAAAGACAAGAGTGACTTTTATCTTTTTTAAATGACATGTTCACATAATATTAGAGATCCTGTTGCTAAGTCAGATCCTTGCGTGATGTACAGAGTCAAGGTGGTTTATGTGTTTTTCACTAAAAGATGAAAATTCTATTTCAATAGATATATTGTAACAAGGGAAGAACTTGGACTTTGGCATATTAGTGTATTCAGATTGAGTGTTGGAATTGTTCATCCTTACTTTGAAGTGTTCTAATAGTTTGCTGCCTTCTTTTAGCCATAGAATCATAGATAATAAGTTTGTGCACTAAAAATATTTAGTATGCAAGTAACATTCAATATGCATATCTCAAACATTTGCCAAGGGTATAAGACATGATGTACAACATATATCGCTTATTGTTTGTTTTGATATTAGTACTAATATGAATGTGTAGGACATGGTACTATGTGTCTCCTGGGGCACATGTTTTGGAATTGCTGGGTGAGAACATATGTTTTCCAGAGTGGGTGTACAAAAAAACCAGTTTTCATTCTCATAATTGATCCACTACTCTCCAGCATTTGTTTTTGTAAGACTTAATCTTTGCCAATCTAGTGGGTTGATAAATGGTGTCTTATTATTGTCTTAATTTATGTTTCCATAATCACTAATTAATGCAGGTGAACATTTTTTCATGTTTCTTGGCCATCTGTGTTTCTTATATGACATGCTATTTTAGTTCCTTGTCCACTTTTGTACTGGATTACTTTTCTCACTGATTTGTTAATCATTCTTTATATATTCATATATTCTGAATTCTAGACCTCTGCTGTTTCACAGCCCTGTGTGTACTTAGTGGAGAATGAATTAGAAGGCATCAAGTGAATATGGGGAGAATGGTTAAGAAGCACAGTCTTTCCTAATGGACAGTTATTACATGAAAATTTTATAAATATATTTAATATTTTTCTTATATTTCTTACATTGATCTAAATTGGCTTCTGAAGAATTCTACTTTGTACATGTACTAGGGATGGTTGAAATCTAAGTGTGGGTAGGTGTTATTTTTATGAAACCATGACATACTGATGAAGTTTGCTTCAAAGTAATCTACAAAATGAATGCTGTTTTTCATTAGCCTGTTCTCAAAAAATTGTGGAAGGTTGGAGTGGGATATGTGTGTCAGCAGTTAAAAGCTCTGGCTGTCTTCCTGGCACTGGGCGTTGTAATATGCTATATATATTATCAATTGTGCAAGTCTTATTTTCCTTTAAGCACTAAAAAATATTACAGTAACTGTTTATTTAGCACTTATGTGGGCTAGGAACATAGAGCTTTTCATATGTAATTTCTAATCTTTTTTTTAAATTTCTAATCTTTAAAATAGCCTGGCAGCATGCATATTATTATTTTTAAAAAATATATTTTATTGATTTTTTGCAGAGAGGAAGGGAGAGGGCTAGTTAGAAACATCAATGAGAAAGAAACATCGATCAGCTGCCTCCTGCACACCTCCTACTGGGGATGTGCCCGCAACTCAGGTACATGCCCTTGACCGGAATCGAACCTGGGACCTTTCAGTCTGCAGGCTGACGCTCTATCCACTGAGCCAAACCGGTTAGGGTAGCATGGATATTATTATACACAGATGGGGAAACTGAGTCTCAGGGCAGTCAAGTAAAATTCTAGAGATCAAAAAACCAGTGGCAGAACTGAGATCCAAATCAATTACATTGGTCTCCGAAACATTATAATTTCCACTAAGTATACAGCTTTTTATTGCTGGGAGCTTCCATAAATAGTATGTTTTATATGTGAAATTGTATGTAGATATTCTCATTTAATTCTCAAGACAAGACTTTCCTTTGAAGTTGTGCTATGCAGACCTCCTCTTCATTCCATAGATCCCATTATGTATTTCTCTCCTATCTTAGGAAGTTCTAAATATATTCCAAATTTATTAAAATTTAGCTTCATACTTGTTTTGTTAAAATGTTTACATTGATTGATAATTAATGCAAGTGTTAATTTTCTTCCTTCCTTTTAAGGACAGTTTCTAATATTTTGGGGGAAATATTTTTCTCTCACTCTCTTGCTCTCTCCTCCTCCACCTCTGTCTCTCTTCCCCTCTCCTTCTTTCTACCATGTTGTTTCCCTGACAGCTCTTAGATTTGTGTGCCCTTTGGGTCAACAGTCTCTTGATTGTAGATCAGTGGATACTAGCTTGGAGCTCAGAGCCTGCACTGGGAACATAAGAGACTCCACAGAGACAGGAAGGTGAATACAGGGCTGCAGAGGCACGCTGGTCTCACCAGAGGCACACTGGTCTCACCTCTTTGTGTGTTGTTCCTCACCTCTTGTTACACCACTTTGCAAAATTGAACTTATGTATGAATCTTTTACTGAATTATGTGGAAATATAACAGTATCACAGCACTTGAGCACCTAAAGAAGCAAGCTAAATATGACTTTTCCCACCGCCCATTGTACTTCATATTACCATTGAGATCAAGGTCGGTTCACACATTTATTCCCATCCCTTCCCAATCCTTCTTTATCCTCTTGTGTTCTCTGAGACCTCCCATAACCTGACTCTATTATTGAGCTATATTTCTCGCCATACCATCCCTCAGGAACACAGAGTTCTCCCAGAAGCTTTGAAATTACCCCTTGAAATTCCGGTTTCCTAGCCTTTGCTGTGAGGGCACATGTTTGCCTTGGCAGCATATTGATGCCATTTTTTTTCACTAACAAATAGTACTCTAGTAGCGTCCTACTCTCTCTATGAGGGGATTATGGGCTTAACTTCAGTGGCTGCGTGTAGTGCCATTCGAGTGTAATTTTATGAGGGAGTGATTTATGATGTGTGAGTCTAGTAGTTTTGCTTCGGTAGGGAAATGGTATCGAAAGCTTGCCGGTTCATCTCTTGCTTATTTAATCTTCTGTGAACTCTTTATGTTCTGGAGACCAGATGAAGACTGCTTACTCAGAAGACTAAACAATTATCAGCAGAAAAATCCATTCTCAAGTACTGTTGGTGAGGGGTTATGTAAATTCTCAACCTCTTGAGTTTAAGCAAGACCCTTTATTAAATCGGTTGAAGTGTATGAGTCTGTGGAGTCTGATGTCAGTCAGTATGCTTCCTGGAAATAAAATACTGAGAGGCTTTTATTATGCCTCAAAGAAAATAGTTTTCTTCCCTTAGTACTAGTTTTGGGTAACAGACACATCCCCTAAAAAGCCTTCTCAGCAGGCCCTATTTGTAGAGGCTACGATATTTGATATGCCTGGAACAATGACTAAAGTCACTTTTATCTCCAGCAGCATCATCCAAAATTCAAATATCACCTTGGCCGGTGTGGCTCAGTTGGTTGGGTGTCGTCCTGCGCACGGAGAGGTTGACTCCTGGTTAAGGCACATACACATGTTTCGGGCTCCATCCCAGTAGGGGGTCTGCGGGAGGCTGCCAATTGATGTTTCACTCTGACATCGATGTTTTTCTCTCTCTCTTCCTTTACCTTCCTCTCTAAAAATCAATTAAAAATTTTAAATATAACTATTTACTGTTTAAATTCACAAATGGAATCAAATGGTCTGGCGAGAATTTTTTATTTTGAAAAACAGTGCCATATGTCTCAACTCCATCGTATTTGAACATTCTTTTAGCAGATGCTGCACAATTGTTTTTCACAACCTCTTTCCTAGTTCCTGACACATGGCAGAAATGTAATATGTGTTTACAATGAATATTTTTTTAAAAAAGAGAAGGAAAGAAGATAGAAGTGGATTGTCATTGTGGTGTATGAATAATTGGTTTGAAAATTTTCCAGTCTTTTATTTATTTATTTAAGTTCTATATTGTTTAAAGTGTTGCATACATCTTCTTTTTCTCCCATTGACCTCTCCCTAGCCACTCGCACCCCCAGCACATGCCCTCACCCCCCTACTGTCTGTGTCCATTGGTTATGCTCATATGCGTACATACAAGTCCTTTGGTTGACCTCTTACCACCCTACCCGCCACTTAGGTTGGATGGGGTCTGTTTGATGCTTCGATGTCTCTGGCTCTATTTTTGTTCCTCAGTTTATGTTATTCATTATATTCCACAAATGAGTGATCATGTGATATTTATCTTTCTCCGACTGGCTTATTTCGCTTAGCATAATGCTCTCCAGGTCCACCCATGCTGTTGCAAATGGTAAGAGTTCCTTCTTTTTACAGCAGCGTAGTATTCCATTGTGTAGATGTACCACAGTTTTCTAATCCATTCATCTACTGATGAGCACTTAGGCTGTTTCTGAATCTTTGCTATGGTAAATTGTGCTGCTATGAATATAGGGGTAAATATATATTCTTTCTGATTGGTGTTTCTGATTTCTTGAAATATATTCCTAGAAGTGGAATTACTGGGTCAAATGGGAGTTCCATTTTTAATTTTTTGAGGAAACACCATACTGTTTTCTACAGTGGCTGCACCAGTGTGCATTCCCACCAGCAGTGCACGAGGGTTCCTTTTTCTCCACATCCTCGCCAGCACTTGTCATTTGTTGATTTGTTGATGATAGCCATTCTGACAGGTGTGAGATGGTATCTCATTGTTGTTTTGATTTGCATCTCTCGGATGATTAGTGACTTTGAGCATGTTTTCATATGTCTCTTGGCCTTCTGTATGTCCTCTTTCAAAAAAGTGTCTATTTAGGTCCTTTGCCCATTTTTTGATTGGATTGTTTATCTTCCTTTTGTTAAGTTGTATGAATTCCCTGTAAATTTTGGAGATTAAACCCTTATCAGAGATAACATTAGTAAATATGTTCTCCCATGCAGTGGGCTTTCTTGTTGTTTTGTTGATGGGTTCTTTTGCTGTGCAGAAGCTTTTTATTTTGATGTGGTCCCATTTGTTTATTTTCTCCTTAGTTTCTATTGTCCTAGGAGCTGTATCAGTAAAGATATTGCTATGACATATGTCTGATATTTTGCTGCCTATGGATTCTTCTAAGATTTTTATGGTTTCCGTCTTACGTTTAAGTCTTTTATCCATTTTGAGTTTATTTTTGTGTATGGTGTAAATTGGTGATCTAGTTTCATTTTATTTTTGCATGTACCTGTCCAATTTTTCCAACACCATTTATTGAAAAGACTGTCTTGACTCCATTGTATGCTCTTGCCCTTTTGTCAAATATTAATTGAGCATAATGGCTTAGGTTGATTTCTGGATTCTCTGTTCTATTCCATTGGTTGATATGTCTGTTCTTTTTCCAGTACCAGGCAGTTTTGAGAACAGTGGCTTTGTAATATAGCTTGATATCTGGTATTGTGATCCCTCCAACTTTGTTCTTCTTTCTAAGGATTGTTACGGCTATTCGGGGTCTTTTTTTATTCCATATGAATTCTTGGAGAGTTTGTTCTAGGTCTGTGAAATATGCCGTTGGTATTTTAATGGGGATTGCATTCAATCTATAGATTGCTTTGGATAGTATGGTCATTTTATTGATGTTGATTCTACCAATCCATGAACACAGTATATTCTTCCATTAGTTTATGTCCTCCTCTATCTCTTTTCTCAATGTCTTGTAGTTTTCTGAGTACAGGTCTTTTACCTCCTTAGTTAAGTTTATTCCTAGGTATCTTAATTTTTTTGTTGCAATGGTAAATGGGGTTTTTTATTTCATAAACTTCTTTTACTAAAATTGTTGAGACATCCTTATATTTTTCAAGATTATAATGATTGTGTCATTGTGTTGATGAAGAGCATCTTGTGAAATTGTGTAATAATTATTCCTACTGAAGTTTGTGATTCTCACTGTATGAAAACTGGGGAAAAGCATCAGGAGAAGGTGTTGGCCTATACTCCTTGGAATCAGTGAACAAGAAATTCAAACCATTAGACAGCTACATTATAGGGAGATTAGTCACCTTTTCCCAGAGGAGTTCCTGGAAGATATAGTTGATTATAATGATGGACCTAATGCAATTCCATTAGGACACAGCTGTTACAATGATTTATTCAAAATTAAAAATGTAGCTTTTTACCCCTGGGAATTCAAATGAGGAAAAATATCTAATCAGACAGGCTGTCTTTAAATGAAAAGGGTATGGAAACACCAATTAGGCTAATAGTACCAAGTTTAATGTTAAAAGACTATGTGAGGTCTACAGGCACATGCAATCGCCCCC
Source organism: Myotis lucifugus (assembly GCF_000147115.1). Taxonomy (NCBI): domain Eukaryota; kingdom Metazoa; phylum Chordata; class Mammalia; order Chiroptera; family Vespertilionidae; genus Myotis; species Myotis lucifugus. The sequence continues at coordinate 439,105 of NW_005871499.1, forward strand.
TTGAAGGTGTTTTCCAAGCTTATTTGTAGCTAATCTTTGGTCTTTGAGGGGAAACCCAAACCCTAAGTTAAGCATCTTTAATTTGCAATTTTTATTACCTTTTGAATTTTTTAGTTGAGGACTCGGTTTTCTAGGATTCTGGTTGTGGTATCATATTTTGATGATGACTAGATTGTCCACAATGGGAAAAAATATTGCGTTAGTGTATAAGTTTCCCAGGGGCAAAGAAGCAGATTAGTTCACATTGCTGAAATATTCACTGTCAATGCTGTTACCTCCTATTAAGGCGAACAGTGTCGTGCTCTCTCAAGAATCAAAGAAAATATTTCATCCTTTCTAAGACTAATACATTTTTTATCTTTTCTATCCACCAAAAACACTAATTTCTAAGCTTCTTAATTTTTGATCCATTGGAGTTGGTGCAACAGGAAGTGGTCAGGATAAAAGCTGTCCTCCCAGATATTCACAAACTGTCAGCATTACTTCTCTGGCCACAGAAGATGTCTTTTTATGGAGATGTTTTGTTGTAATTTCAGAAGGTGATTGTTAGTTATCCTGGCTCCGTTACACTTAGCACATCTGGGATGTGTTCACATGAAGACATTGGCTAAAAGCTGTGTCTTGTGGCCTGGAATTGACTGTGATATGGAAAACACTGGAAAGGACTTTTTTTTTCCTTCTACTTGGTCTAATCCAACAAAGACACCTTCGCTGGGAAGCCCAGTTGGGAATTCATTTTGGAATTGAAGAGCTAGTACAGAAGTCAAACTTCTCAATTGTTGTAGAATTCTTTTCAAAATGGCTTTATATGCTTTGAGTTCTTCCCCAAATTTCTGCCATGGCAATCATAGCTCTGAGACAATAATTTACAACCCTGGCACCGGAATTTCTGACAGTGGTCCTACAATCACTTGATTTGAGTGTAAGGAATTTGTGGTAAGGACTTGCATCTGTGTTCTCAGCACTGTAACCCATCACAGAGAGTGGAGGCATTAAGAAGGCCCAGGACAAGTTGGAACACTGTTTGCCTCTCATCCCTCAAGTCAGAACTTGATATTTGCCAACAGAAATCAGTTCTGCTAAACTTGTGATGTAGCAATATCTAAAGGTTTCTAGTCTTAAATGAGGGCGATTAAGTCACACAGAACATACTCTTGTTCTATCTGAACCTATTCTTTGTTCATTTTCAGCACCAGTTACGGAGTTTGAACCAAGGTAGAATTTCTTCCACGTTAGTTGAAATTGTAAGGAACATTTTATATAGTGAAGTGTATGCATATTAGCTAATGAGTACATACTTCCAAGGACTGATTAATAGTGGACAAATTAGGATTTGGGGGTAGTTTATTATTTATTATTTTTGCCATTTTCCTAGTATATTAGAATTTATTTAACTTTTGTGGGAAGGTTTGGTATAAAGTGAGAAAGTGTGTACGAAAGCACTTTGTGAATTATAAATGATCTGGATAATATTAATACCAACAACAATCATGTCAACTTTACATAACTTAGAAAGCACTTATTGTGTACCAGGGACTGTTTTATATACTTTGTACATTTTCACCTATTTGATCGTGACAGGAAACCAATGAGGGTAAGTGATATGAGTATTCCATTTAGTAATTCTGGGACTGAGGCACAGAGTGGTAAAGGAACTTGCTTAAGATCATCCAGTTAGTATGTGGTGTAGAGGGATTGGAACCCAAGGCAGTGTGGCTCCAGAGTTAAGAACCCAGATATGGGGAACCCACTCCCCTTTCTATGCCATTGCCATAGCCTACAGTTAGAAAATATGTGCTTCTAACTAGGCTGGGATTGGGTGAGAAGAGTGTTGCTCATTTGATTTTGACGTGATTGAATTTGATAAGTACCTGTGATTTTACTTTATGCGCCCGAAGAGAATGTAGCAATAATGATAAATAGCATGTTTTTCAAAAATTTGATGTTGCACAGTTCCACTCTGTGGTTGGTTTCAAGCAACTTTATTCTTCTAGCAGTATAACAGGCATTTTTTAAAGCAAAGGGTAAATTGCGGTTTTCTGTTTCTCCATTTTAAAAGAAAATAAACTATTTCTTGTTTATCTCTTGGTTGGGTTTGTGGTGAGAAGTGGTTAAAGTCTTTCTTACGGAGAATCAACAGGGAGCTAGTTTTCAAGGACCCCAGCCTCTGGCCTCTAGTCACAGCAGGTTCTCTTCTAGACAGTGACACTGACTTGTGCAATTTCAAGGAAAACAGGCCTGGACAGCTGGGCCAGTGTATCTTACAGGCTGAGGGTGATAAGCAATACATTGGTCTGTAGAGGTGAGAACCGTGATTAGTGCAACAAACTGAGCTACCCTTTAAAGAAATTTAGTTCTTCAGTTCATTTTTCTCCACAACTTACTTCAATCCCATAGTTTCTGGGTCTAAAACTCTCTTATAGCAACTCTTTCTACTGTGATGAGAAACATAGTAAAAGCTCATTCGACTCCAAAGAAATGTTTTGTTTTGTTTTTCCCTCCCCTTTTGGAAGGTCATTCTTTGGCCAGATGAAAGTAATTCAACTCACAAGACTTTCCCTTAAAAGAAAAAAGAAAACACTTTTCATTTCTGGTCTTCTCCAGGCACCTCACTTAGGTTTTGTAAGGGGTAGTAGAGTTGTATTCATTGGTGGAATCAGCTGTTACATCTCACTCTTTGTTCCAAGACCAGTCATCACCTTTACTCACTACTCCCCTATATAGAACAGTCTTAAAGGAAGTAAACATGAAATAGGAAGCCATCATAAATGTTTGTGTTCTAAGAACTTAAGTATCAATAAATAAAAGTTGCTATAAAGATAAACAACTCAAGACACTTTGAGTGTCTATTAAAATTCACTGTGACATTTGGGACGGATGTGTTGCACACTGGCTGTGCACAGGATGGCTTTCCTCTGGTGGTCACATGGGTTAATGGGAGGTGTACATGTAAAGCCTCTTCAGAGTCCACTGTTTCCTCTTCTGTGCTTCCACAGGGCCTTGTATGCCTCTCTATTTTGGAACTGACCTTATTGTGAACTCCTGGAGGGGAGGGCTATATCGTATTCACTTACAGTAGTTCCCAAAACACAGTAGGTACCTAATGAATATTTGTAGAATGAAGAGGGAAGGTAGGATGTGTCCATCAGTAAGATAGAGGAGCTTTTTAGGCAAAGAGTATGAGGTGAACAAAGAGAAAGACTTAGAAAACTGTGGTGAGAAATCATCGCATAGTTCACTTTGGTTAATAAGGGCGCTATTGGAAACTACAGTTGAAAAGATAGAATAGGCAGGATTTCACAAACCATTGACAAGTTGGGGGAGGGTTAGGACTAGTAAATGATCCCTTAAGTTTGCAGCCTGAATGACCAGAATTATTGTGATCTCCTTAACGTAAATGGAAATTGAAAAGAGAACAAGTTTAGGAGAGAAGGACTGGTCTGTAGTGAAAAATTGAGTTAGAGGTGCCAGCAGAACCTCCAGATGTTCTAAGGAATTCTAAGTGGAAACGGGACGAGACGCTTAGGAGAGCAAGGTCAAGGCTGGAGGAAGCACATTTGGCAGTCAGACCTGCAGAAGGGATTGTGCAACTGAGGATCAGACGAAATTGCCGACAGGGGGGAGGGAAGTTGAGGAGAGGAGGACAACATGAGAACTGAGGACAAAATCTTAAGGGCTTGAGAAAGAAGGATAACCAAAGCATGAAAGAGAAGGAGCAATGCGAGCCACTTGTCACAGCAGGCAGGGAGGCGTAGTTGGGAAGGGGGCGTGCAGCAAAGTGTAGAAAAATAGCCTAGATTTGCAGTCAAGAACTGAGTTCAGGTCTTGCTCTCAATCTGTGCAGCTAATTACATAGACTCTTGGGCATAGTTTCCATATCTGCATGATGGGGATAGTACCTCAGTAATCGAAGTGATCATTTAAATAGTTTAAACAAGTATTCTTTAAAAATACTTTTTAAATTACTCTTCTCTATTAAAATAATAATAGGTAATACAGTGGAAGATTTGGAGTTATCTGTATTGTTTAAGTACATGCGAATGACTATATCACAAAATATATTGTTTTAAAAATGTCTTGTAACCAGTACAAAATTGAAAACTTAGGAATTTTTAATTGCATGTTTTTTAAAGGAATACACTGTGTTTTTTACCCACTGTCTTTTTTTAATAAAGCTCTTGGAGATTAGATATAATTTACTATCTTACTAAGCTTAATTTTTCAAGCACTTGCTGTATACCTGGCACTTTGCCAGTGCATTTTACTAAGCTCATCTAATTAAGGTCTTGCTTTCTAATTCTTAGGGTGTTTATCTATTTCTCTTCAGGTGCCACGAATATTCTTACCAACACTGGGACCCTAAGCTTTTGAAGCACCCCAAATTTATAGCACTTGTGATTTTCTTAGTACAGTCTATTGAAAAATACTGTATTTTAGACTTTATTTCTGTGAGAAGCAAAATTGTTATTTTATTGGGAAATATTTGCAAAATTTTGCCTCCAAAAATCTTATGCAGTTTAAAATTGTTTCCACATCTCAACATCATTGATGAAATGCATTTAAGTTGCACTTTAATGCACTGATATTTTTCTCTTTTATTAGAAAAAGAAACAATAACCAACACTTTCTTGTCTTTTTTTAGGGTAACACATTAAGAAAAATACTCCTGAATCGTTACTTTAAAGGTGATTATGGAGTTGGTATAAATGGACACCTTTCCGGAACCTACGGCAAATCTGCACCAGGGGGAGGCAAGTCTCACCATTTTTCTTCATTTAAAAATTCTCATCAAATCTTCAGCCAGTACTCTCATATTTCACTTAAAATAGCACAAATATAAAAATTTCATTTATAAAGCACTATTATGAGCCATGAAAAAAAGGAGGAAATATTGCTATCTGCAACAACATGGATAGACCTCGAGGGCATTATGCTAAATGAAATAAGTCAGTCAGAGAAACACAAATACTATGTGATCTCACTATGTCTAATCTAAAAAACAAACCCCATGGAAACAGGTGAGATCTGTGTTTGCCAGAGGTTTCTATAGGGGAATTAAATAAAGTGTTCAAAAGGTACAAACGTTCAGTTAAAAAAATAAATCCTGGGGATGTAATATACAACACAATGGCTATACTTAACAATGCTATATTGTATAGTTGAAAGTTGCTAAGAGAGTAGACTCTAAAAGTTTTCTTCACAAGGACAAAATTGTAATTATGTGAAGTGGTGAAAGTTAACTAATATTTTTATGGTTTTCACTTTGCAATAATACATATATCGAATCATTATGTTGTGTACCTTAAGCTTATATGTCCATTAAATCTCAATAAAACTAAAAAAATCAATGAAAAGCACTATTAAGAACCATTCTGCCATTTCAGGTTCATAAAATGATGGATTTGAACATTAGTATTAATTTTGTCTTTTAACTTTGTAAAGTAAACTAAGTTATAATTTCTTAATATGTAAATTAAAGATAAAAGTCAAGCTAGTTTTCTTTTTCAAAAGTATTTTTAGTAAGAAATAATTTACAGATGGTATACATTTCATTAAAAGTTATGTTTTTATAAACTTGATTTTTAAAAATCTGAAGCTTATATTGTATTTAACTTTGTAGGCCAAGAGTACCCATTTTAAATATTCATAAGGTCTAAGAATTTCAAAACCTTATATGTTAATAATGTCTGTAATTAAAATTTATTTATGTCTTCTAATCGCAGGAAGCTTTTCTGGGCAGGATTCAGATAAGATGGGGATATCAATGTCAGATATTCAGTGTCTACTGGACAAAGAAGGTGCATCTGAACTTGTCATCGATGTTATAGTGAACACCAAAAACGACAGAATTTTTTCCGAAGGCATTTTACTTGGCATTGCCTTGCTCGAAGGAGGAAATACACAAACTCAGGTACCTGCTCATCACGATGAGCGTTACATCTGTTATTTGTGTTTCTTATTGATTTGTCATAGAAACCAAGGGAAAGTAATGCATTTTCTTTTAGCTTCTCATGACTGCACACATATATAAACCAGTCTTGTATCCCCTTTTCCTTATAAATGTATTTGATTTGCTATAGAAACTATGGAGCTTTGCAAATTATGCAGTGAAGCAGAACATTCCCTAGAAGTATCCTCCCTAACATTATACCAGAAATTCTGATTTGCTTAGGGAAATTTTAGGCTGACACCCAGCAGATAAAAGCGACATTTGACTCATCTACGAAGTAAATGTTGAGATAATAAACATAAACTCCTCCCACAGCATTTGGCATTATAGCAGGACTCAGTAACATTCCCCACCCATCTCCACACATCCCTCCCTTAGACATTGTTAGAAGTTCAGAGCAGTAACATACTGTTGCCCCTAATCTCCCAGTGCTCAGTACCCTGATGCGGCTGAGTAGGTGAATTTTTCACTAGCAGAGCGAGAACCATTTCATTTGTCCATTCAGCTCAGGGCAGGGTGATTTGAAAGTCATCATTCATCAATTTGGTGCTCTACTGCAGCAAACACTATGCTCACCTGCGTGTGAGGCTCAGACCGCTATTCCGAAGGGACCATTTTCACTTTGAAACTCCTGCCAAGTTTCCCTGGGCGCCCCCCCCGCCCATGCAGAGGCAGAGCAGAGCATGCTGGTGAGCCTGAGAACTGGGAAGTGCTCATAGGGGAGGCTCCTCCTCCTCCTAGTCCTGCCACTCACTACCTGCTCTTTCTAGGTTTGCCTTTGTCAGAGAAGGAAACTATGCTCACACCTAATTGGAAATTCCAGAATTCGTTGTTCCTATTCATGACAAGTAGAAGTCACATCTAATTAAGAACTAGGATATTGTCCTTTATTTAGCGATCAAATACAAGGAACAATAGGAATTTTATGATATGGCAAAGCCAATAAGAGGGGGGCTTTAGATATAAGGGCCTCATGAACAGCAAACAGCACAATGACCAAAACACAGCCTTAAAACACTGATACTTCTTAGTTAGAAAACAAGTCTAGTAAATTATGGATCCTTAAAGGTTGAGACCACATGCTTTGAATACCTTCTGTCTGGTATCATGTCTGGCCTAATCTAGGGGTTAATAAGTGGACAGGAGTGATGGCTCTATGAATGAATGGGTCTTCACAAAGTTTTCTTTATCTGGCAATCACTCCTTTATCTGAGATCCCATAGCACTTATTTATTTAATACTCACTTGGTACTTCTTTCCAGCACAAATTCTTCTGAGGGAAGTTAGTGGTGTGCAAGGGGTGGGGGTGGCAGGATTTAAGTGGTTTTCTTGACAGTTGTCTTTCTTTTACAACCAGATATTCAGCTTGGATTTTCTAGAGAAATTTGTCTAGACAACTCTATAATGTTAGATGTAGATTATCCAGAGAATGGAAGTGAAAGATTTTGGGGACATCTTTAGGTAGAAGCAATCCTTGGGATTATAGTACTTTCTCAATTCCTGCTTCTGGGCCACTGAGGGTCATTAGATGGGATTATCTTAGTTTGTTGTTATTTGTATGACATCTTGCCTCTCCAATTCAGTTTCATCTTTCTTAAAGTAGGGGATCATGTTCTAGTGCTTTATATCCATCAACAAATATTTGTTAATGAAAGAGCATTAAATTATTTTGTATGTGAAAACCTTCTAAGATGGGTTATGACAGTTTCATTTACCAGCTCTACCCTATTCAGATTTCTCATGTATCCACACGATTGTACAACCCAGAAGTCAGCTGAGTGTTTCTGGCTCGAAGAGGTCTAGTTGAGGTCAACTGGAATCCTAATCCTTGCTCTTTAGCAGTCTAAAACTCATGACTCTCCCAGACTTCTGCTAGTCTCTATGGGGTTGCACATTTTCACAGACTTCTTAGCAACTAATGTCTTGCTTTCTTAGTTCATGGGTTCTCTTGATACCTCTATACCTGTGGTACTGAGACAGGACTCTGATTCCTCTCCTAGCTACATAAGTCAATTTATATGTGGAATATACTTTATTAAAGATTGGTTGAGGGGGAGGGTAGATAATACCTCCTAAATATCAGGCACTGTTCTTACTGCTTTACATGTGTTAGCTTAGTTAATCCTTACAACAATCTATTAGGTAACTTTTATATTATCTCATTTTACCAAAGAAGAATCTGAGATAAGTGGTTTAAGTTCCTTATCCAGGATCACATGGCTAGTTAGAAATAGGGTCAGGATTCAAACCCATGCAGTCTGGCTCCAGAGTCTATGTTCTTAACCACTATAAACATCTCCTTTCTATTAAGTTGTTGTTTTTTTAAATCCTCACCCAAGGATATTTTTCCATTGAGTTTTAGAGAGAGTGGAAAAGAGAGGGAAAGATAGAAACATCGATGTGAGAGAAACACATCGATTGGTTGCCTCCTGCACAAGCCTCAACCAGGGCCCAGGCAAGGGAGGAGCCTGCAATGAAGGTACATGCCCTTTACTGGAATTAAACCTGGGACCCTTTGGTCTGCAGGCCAATGCTCTATCCACTGAGCAAAACTGGCTGGGGCAACATCTCCTTTCTAAAATAACCTTTTACCTCCTCACTCTTGGGAAATTTCTCTGACTGATTCACCCTATATCATGCCCTAGTCTTATTCTCTCTCTCCAGTTCCTCACTTCATTTCCCTTCTCTGCCCTCCTATATCTAGTCTCCTCCCTCCTTCTTGGGGGGAAGTACTTCCTCTGTCACTCATCCATCACCCTTCACTCCTGAAAAATACCTTAGAGTTTCCTTATACTCTATGCAGCTTATGGAGGCAGTTTCCTAGTCAAAAACCATATATTTAGTAAGAGAAACCCTTATGCTAACTGTTGAGATTATATACACATATATAAAGCACACTTATTATCTTTGTTAAAATTATAATGTTAGATTTGTAGAGGCCTGGTTTAAAAAAGGGGTGTGGTCTGTGTAAATAATTTGCAGTTTTGAGCTTAAGAAGTTACTTGATAAATTTACTGATTTAGAATGAGGGAATCTAGATTTAAATCCTTGCTCCACTGCGTACCAGTTACATAATATTGGGCAATTCACTTGTCTTTACTAAGCATCATTTTTTAAATCTATAAAGTGGAAATAAGAACACTGTCTATTCATCACACAGTTGAAAGTATGAAAGAGATAATATATGTCAAGGAACTATATAAATTATAAAACTTTATTTTAATAAAGCCATGAAGTTCCTACAACTTCCTCATTAATATATTACATTCCCCTTCAACCTCTAACTCCATTATATTGAAAATATTAGGGTTTAAGCACCAGTTTAATTTGTGGGACTGTAAGGTCTGTGAATGCTACATTTATCCTTTGAATTAGCAGAACCAGCTCAACTGTTTCACTCTAGTTGCTATGGTTACTGTGGATTTTTGGCCTGTTTTTCTTGAGGGTTTGCTAGCCTTCTGCTTAGGAGCTTCCCCTTGTAGATATGAAGCCAACTTCCAAAGCCTCATACACCATTCGGTGACTATACATTGTCGATATCAATAATTTCAGGACAGGCAACCGTGTCAAGACCTGATGTCATTAGAGTCTCACCTAAGTTTCACGGTTCCAGGCATTCCTGCAGGAAAGCATATCTGCAGAGCCAAACTCCCCCAAATTGGCTGTTTAGATTAGTTGGATTATGCTCAACTCTACTTGATCTGGAAATTGTTGCTTTTTCATACGTTTTCTTCACACTGTTTCTCAGCGAGGTTATATAACTCTGGGGCTATTATCTTACTTAATTTTTTACTTTATTTCTCTTGTGTTGTGTCCAGCCCATGGTTTTAGTATTAATAATTTTTAATCTCCCCACCCAGTGCCAGTTCTAACTTCTCTAGAGTGTATCATCTTTCCTTTCTCCTACCTCTTCTAGATGCTTCCCTAAGTCACTCAGCAGAAAGTGATTAGGGCAGATACTTCCAAGGTTCAGTATTTCCACCTCTCACCAAGATATATTTTAATCATATTTTTGGTATTGAATCCTTTCTACATCATTACAAACCATAAAGCAGAAGTTATTTTATGGTGGGCTTGTCCTGGAACCCATGCAAAGCAATGTAGCTTAATGAAGTACCAAAGGACTTAGTGCCTATTTATCAGTGCATTCCTGTGAGTGAGGTTACCATGGTAACATATTCTTAATTAAATGTACTGTAATTTAGATAAAAGGAAAACAACTCTTTGCAATTCTCCATAAACTCGTTTGCACAGGGTGATCATTGGATTAGTGGCTGGTTTCTTCTCTAGATGTCAAACTCATGAGGGCAGGGACTGTGTTTGTTTTCCCTTTTCATTCTGTCTCTAGTGCTAGCATAGGGCCTGGTACGTAGTAGGCACTCAATGAATAAATGTTGAACCAGTACATGACTTTATAATAACATAAAAATCAAAGAACTTTGCATACAACTTCTTATAGTGCCTTTGTAATTTTTAAAAATAAATAGGATGAATTAAATAGCATATGAAAATATGTTGGAAAGTGCTAAGCAAATACAAGATATTATTAGTATTCGTTAAAGATTACAGGAGACTGGCAAAAGCTGTCAGTTTATTATTTATGAAATGATAGAGGGCAGCACATTAAATGTGTGCTTTCATTTAGAGTCCTTATGTTTATTTCAAGCATAAAAACACTTTTTCTCTGTTTGGGTATTGATATCTCAAAATATGTTTTCTTGCAGTATTCTTTCTACCAGCAGTTGCATGAACAAAAAAGGTCCGAAAAATTCTTCAAAGTTCTATATGACCGAATGAAGGCTGCTCAGAAAGAGATAAGATCAACTGTGACAGTGAATACCATAGACTTAGGTAACAAAAAAAGGGATGATGACAATGAATTGATGACATCTGGTCCACGAATGAGAGGTAAAGAAATATTTGAGTATTTGGGAGAGTAGAAGGAGAGAAAAGAGGCTAACACAGTGTTTAGATCTCACTTGCCTTTGTCATCTCACTTGTCTTAGTCTAATTATCTCAACTGTGGCTCTGAATATGGAGTTCCTTCCTTAAATTATTATGGTGATGGTGTTGACCTTGAAGCAACTCTGCAGGACCAAACTCAAACAATGCATTATTAATGCAAAGCAATTACAGCAGATCTTTGAATATCTTTGTTTTATTCTAAGTAGATCCTTTCATTATAACATGGATGAGATGCCAGAGGAACTTAACTCTTATTTATATTATTTAGCCTATGGTAAAATTGGTTTTGTTACAAGTCATTTTGCTTGAAGTCACAGAACCTGTGGGTGGCATTAAGGGAGGACCTACTGTAGTGATACGAAGATGTTTGATTTCATTGTGGGAGGCATGGTAAAAAAACAACTGCCCCAAACTTTCTGAGAATTAATGAAATTTCTAATTTAAGAACAGAAATTATAGCACTGATTCTAAAGAAAGATTCTTGGTTTTTCAAATAATAAAGTCATCTGTGCAGTAAATACAAATCATAAGAAATTAACATTTTGAAGTCTGCCATATTTTCCCACCTTCTTGTACTAGTATTCATGAGTTCTCAGATTTTATTTATCAGAAAGACATGAACCCTTCTAAAACTGGCTAAGCATAAGACCTGATTTTAGTGTCCCAGGGCAAATTAATTTTTTTAGTTGCTGACTCACATTCCTATGGGGAAATTATTGCAACTCTTGTCAGGTGATTTTTATTCAATTGTTAGAGAATTTGGGTACTTGGTTGTCTTTTTATTTTAATTAGCAAAAGGAAATTAATTAGAACTGTAAGAGTGCTGCTTTGTTTTCAGTAAGAGATTCATCACTACATTTAAAAGAGGGAATGAAAGGGCAATTAACAGAAGCTTCTTCAGCAACATCCAAAGCGTACTGTGTATACAGAAGAGAAATGGATCCAGAAATAGACATTATGTGCACGGGATCAGAAGGGAGCAACGCCGAGGACAAGTCTGCAGAGGAAGTGACGATGAGTCCCGCAATTGCCATCATGCAGCCGATCCTGAGATTTCTTCAGTTACTATGTGAGAATCACAACCGGGAACTGCAGGTATTGTTCTAGTTTGTGTAAAAGCTGAGAAAACAGCCTGCAGTTATAAGTAATTAAACTCGGATAAAAATAACAAGTGGTTTGGGAGAGTGTTTTGGAGAGATAATCAATAAAACCAATAGTGCTCTTCTGAAATGGAGAGAAACTTTTGTATCTGAGTGATGAAACATGAAAGGAAAATCCCTTTATGGAGGAAAAGTTGGGCTGGTCAAGTTTCATTCTTTGCATCCTCAGCTCCTATCTTTGTAACTTCAGTGAGCGTCATCTAATCCTAGTATTCTGGTATTTGTTGAGTAAAGTCACATTTGCTCATCTGTGCCTTCCTGGTTTTATAGATTTTAGTGAATTTCATCATTTACAGTCTATTTCTTGAGTGATGATATAGACTACATTTTTATGTCTTTATTAGAAGTAGAGTTAACATAGGAGAGGGTTTTTTACAACAGTGGAAGTCGATACCTTTGTAAATTAATATAGTCCTGCTCTTATATCTTCTTTGGTACATTTTCCTTTGTCAGATAGATTAACTTAGGGGTACCTAGGAATTTTGGCTTTTTTTTGGCATTATTTGTACACACTGCTTACATCACCATGGCAAAACCACATGTAAGGTGAAATAGTTTCTAAGAACACATATCCAATATTAGAGAGACAGCAGAGTTTGAAGTTGTTTTCTTTAGTAAGGGTCTAGATCAGAAATTTTCAATGGGTATGTCGTAAGAAGCACGCTGGTGTGCCACAGAAATTTTTAAAACATGAAATACCTGACTATTTAGTCAGGAGCACTGACCTCTTTTCCCTGAGATTGTCAAATTAAAAAAAAAAAGACAACAGCCAACACAATAGCTGTCCAGTGTGAATGAATCAAAATTACCCTTACTTTTTTTTTTTGTCACATCTGCAAAAAAAATAACATTTTTTGGTGTGTTGCAGAATTTTAGTAATTAGTTTATGTGTTCCATGAGATTAAGAAAAAATTGAAAATCACTGGTCTAGACTACAGGTGTTCTGAATTGGTAAGATTTATGTAAATTTAATTGAATATTCTCCAAGGGGATACATCTGGAATTAATGGTAGAAGCCATGGCTCTTGGTGACCACCGCACCACACCTGGGAGAGGGCTGCTGCAGCGCTGTCGGCAAAGGCCAGACGCATTATTCCCAGAGGGAGGGCACTGGCTGTGCCTTCATGCTTTTCCTGACCCACCTAGTCTGTCCATGTAGGAAATAGATATATTATGTAGAATCTGTTCAAATATTTCACTGATAGGAGTGTGGGATATAATAGTTTGGAAAATGCTACTTATAAAATAGTTCGTATTTAATAAGAACAAATGGTGGATTTATCCAATAGCTAATGTATAGAAGCAACCCAACAGACGAATGGATACATAAAATGTAGTATATACGTAGGATGGAATATTATTCAGCCTTAAAAAATGAAATCCTGACATATGCTACAACATGTATGAATCTTAAGACATTATGCTAAGTGAAATAAGTCAGTTACAAAATGACAAATACTGTGTGATTCAACTTATATAAAGTACCTAGAGTAGTCAAATCATAGAACAGAAAGTAGAATAGTGGTTGCCAGAGGCTGAGGGAAGGCTGATGGGGGATTGTTAATAGATATAGACTTTCAGTTTTACAAAATGAAAAGGGTTCTAGAGATATGGATAGTGATGGCATCTCAGCATTGTGAATATATTTAACACCACTGAACTCTACACTTAAAAGTGATTAAGGTGGTAAATTTGGGTGTATTTTGCCACATGCAAAAAATTGGGGGAAAATTACAAAAACAAACTAAAAGAAAAAAGAATAAGTGGAAGAAATAAATTCAAGCAAATAAATATAAGTAATAAATTAAGTTAAAAATTAAAGTTTTTATTTTTGTTTACTCTCTCACCAGGTTTACTTCCCCAAAGAAATTACTGCTAACAATTTGTCTTTCCTTCCAGAAATTTTTATGCACATATAAGCATGTCAACCTTTCCTAAAAGCACATTATATCGTGTTCCTCAACTTGCTTATTTTTTACTTAGCAGTATATTTTATTGCTAAATCACTTATTACTAGTTTATGTTTATATCAGTACATATTGATGTACCTCATTTTTATAGCTTCACAATATTGCAGCGTTTGGATTACTGTTATTTATTATGATGGGTATGGTTTGGTTTCCAGTTTTTGCTGTTACAGACACTGTGCAGTGAGTCTCATTGTGGAATATATAGAAATAATAACTTTGGGAAATGGAGTTGTAAGTTAACTGAAAATTTTAATAGTCGCTTCCAAGTTGCCCTCCATTTACTGTTTGAAGGTGCACTTTTTATATGGGGTCATTTACTTGGAAAATTTGATTGTTTCTTTCCCTAATGAACTTCTTTTTAGTTTCCTTTTCCTTCTTCTCTTCCTATTACCTATTATTTAACTCTATATAGTTTCAGGATAATGACATTGAGAAATGCTTGGTAAATATAGATAAATATAGATGTTTGAGGGGAAAAAACCTGAGTCTTCTTTTTTTTTTCTTAAATCTAGGAGAAATTTAACAAATAGAAACACTTTCTTATATAGAGAAATTCCATTTCACATTGCCACACACACTCACACAGAACTGAAAACAATTACACAGGGATTTTTTTTTAACCCTTAGGTTATATTTTCTTTTGCCTTCAGAACTTCTTGAGGAATCAAAACAACAAAACAAATTACAACCTTGTCTGTGAGACCCTTCAGTTTTTGGACTGCATTTGCGGAAGTACCACAGGTGGCCTGGGCCTGTTGGGTCTCTACATCAATGAGAAGAATGTAGTGCTGGTCAACCAGACTCTGGAAAGTTTGACTGAATACTGCCAGGGCCCGTGCCATGAAAATCAGGTAACCATGAAAATTGTTCTCCACGCAAAACTATTCCTGACTAATCAGCAAAGGGATCCCATTGTTGAACGAGCCAACCCTTGTGTACATTTCAAAGATCTTTCTTCTTGCTTTGCCAGATGTTTTTATTTTCCTAACAAAACATATAAGGACTGAATTATAGACCAGCAGATACTATGCCATCTTTTAATTTAATTTCATTGTAAAAGAAATTACGTTTATCTGCATGAAAATGTCCCAGATACAAATCAGACTTATCAGGAAGAGTGAAACATGTTTCTTCATCATTGCTCAGTTTTTGTCTCTTAGTGAATCTTCCCAGGATTTGAGGAATAAACTTCCTTTGGCTTGTATGGTTCCACTGAATCCAAAAGCTAAATGTTAGTTATATTTTAAAGGTCAAAAAACTAAGGTGATTCTGTTATTTTATGTCATATGATTTCTAGGACTTTTATGTTAAAGAGAAGTTATTTTGTAACATTTTGTTTTCTAGACATGTATTGCTACTCATGAATCAAATGGAATTGATATTATCATTGCTCTGATCCTAAATGACATAAATCCTCTTGGTAAATATCGAATGGACCTGGTGCTCCAACTAAAGGTAGAGTAAATCCACTATTTAGAGGGGGGAGAAGTGACATTGTCTATATAAAACTCCCTTTCAGAGTTCCTCCAAATCTCCAAGTAGCTCTTGTAGAAACCAAAATATTGTCATATTTTCAGCGAATGAATTGTCAGAACGGGCTAGTGAAAGCACCATGCACACGGAATTCCTGATAAAATGTCAAATAAACTTTGAGGTAGTGTTCAATTGGAGGGTACTTTCCTGGAAGTTCGTTTAAGTGGCGCTTTGTTTCACTACATCTCTTCTGTTGTTATTTTATGTTTTTTATTATATAGAAGAGCCAAAGGTGCTGAAACTCTCTGCACCTATTTGTAAAATTCACCTTGACTTCAGAAATCTAGCTGGCAAGTCACAGCTATTAGACTGTGGAAAAGGAAGGCTGCAGTTTCTTTTTATGGCTCTCTTCCTTCTAAAAGTTGTTTCCTTTTACATTAGAATCTTATTTCCCCCCAAAATTCTATAAGCCATTTCACACTGCCTTTGAGAAGGTACTTTAACTTAAACCGTACACGTACTTCCCAGCAGTTCCATTAATCAGAGCTCAGGAACAAGATGACATTACAAAAAAAATTCCTTCAATTTTTTGTTCGAATGGGAAAAACAAATGAAGGTACACAAGAAACTATATAAATCTGAGATACAAAGGCATGATATTCAGTGGAGGTGAATTATGAAAGGCCACATTATTGTGTTTAGTGTTAAACAGGTAAACAAGTCATTGGTTAAATAACAATTTTCCTGTTAAGACAGGTCTGTCGAGTATCATAGCAAATGTAATTTTCACTTTGTATATTTATGGCCAAGAAGAATGATACTTTGATAATTCTGCTACTAAGTATAGATATTGATAGATAACATACATATGTGCTGCTTATGTGAAGGTTGTGCTAATGGCTTTTAATAAGAAAATGTTTTACTTTAAGAGGTGAGTTTGTATCCTTCCACTGTTTTCTGTTGCAGTATGTATTGCGTTGGGTCCTTCCATCCATACATTAAAGCAAAGGTGATGCTTGTGTAGATTGAACTTGTGTCCTTTCCCTCATTAGCATCATGCTTCAGATAGTGAAGCCAGCCTAAGCCTACATGGCAGGCAGCTTCATCTGAGTTACTAGAAAAAATGTTTATTTCATCTTAAATTCATCTTTAACCATAATTCATAAAGATATAACATATAAAAGCCTTGGCCTCTGGCTTTTTAAATCCTTTATTAGTCTAAAACTACCCCTTTAAATCTAATGTTTAATTGATATAACGTAATTACTGGATGATTCATCAATTTAAGACAAAGTATAGGCATCCTGATTATTTACAAGCCCAGACCTATGTTAAATAACTAAATGATGGAGTCCGACATAAGAGTACAAAGTTATTCTTAGCTATTTAAATAAAAATGCTTTGTAGAAAAAGGATCACTTAAAATTGTACTAAGTACAATTTAGGTATACCTCTTCAAAATGTGACAGTTGGATAAATAAGGGTATGTAAAAAATGCCAAATGAATGGATTTGACTTGAAATATTTAAAAGTATCATTATCTACCTAAACAATGAGTTTACTTTTCTTTAAAAAAAAATGAGACTTTGGCATAATGGCCAATATGACAACATTTGTAAGACAGAATGATATGTAGTGTCAAATTTTAGGGGGCTTCCCTGGGTAGAGTGCTTTTAATGATAAAATCTAGATAACATTATAGAGAAAAACTACATTAAAAATGGTAAGGTTTTATTTTATATTATTTATATAATTTTTCTTAATTATTTATGATTCTAAGTATACTTATTTCTATATACTCATTTACTATACAATTTTATGAATTTTTTATGCACATGTCTTGCCCTTTACTTTTTAATTTACATTTCCTAACTGATTTGTGACTATGAAGGGCTGAATCAGTAAATAGGTCATTTTGTTTTGTTTTGTTTCAAAGAAAGCCCTCTATTAACACTAACACGTGCATTTGATTTCTTGGTGTATATGGGCTTTTGTACTTCCAAATTGATTCAGATTTCAGTAGGTCATTTACAAAATTCTTATTATTCCAACATAGTATGAAAAAGGAGATTGGTTAGAAAAAGTACCATAATGCCAATAGCATTCTGAAATTGGATGTATTTTAAAGCTATTATGTATTGGGCCTGCTGAGTGAGGTTCATTAGAGAAGACTGCTATTGTTGCTAAGGTTTTAGCTTTGAATTCTAGGGGTCATTTCAGATCACTCTAAGGATTTGAGCTCTCCTTTAAATCCTGAAATCTTACTTTTTTAGGTATATTGTTTGTACAGATGGGATGCTACATTATAAAAATGGGTTTTAGGATTGGTATAAATATGTAAAAATTTTAAATGAAACAGAAAAATTAATGCCACTTCCCCCGCAAAATGCTAAAATCTTTTCAGGATGGGTCCATCCATGACATTGATATCATCATCTTTGATAGTCATTTAAAGATAGTCTTTAGATTTTACTTCTGAAAGAAAAAAAATAGTTGGATAGAATTTGGTATTAAAAACTGCTCAGTAAAATTAATTTGAACAACTTTAACAAAATCTGTGTAGAGATGTCTGCATACCAAACAACTGATTCAATTTAAGTTTTCTTCCTGTAAGATGTTAATTTTGAGTCACTGAGAACCACCTTAAAGCCATTTGACTCTACTTCTGTACTCCTCTCAAAGATTATATGTGGAGATTGAGATATTTTGAACATTACAAAAACACTGTGGAAATATCTCTCCAGTAGTTTTTATCATCGTACAATTTGCCACAATTCTAGGGCAGCACTATTGAAAGCAATGTAAAGAAACCTCTTTCTAAATGTTGAGAATATTGTGTTTTATGGGTCAACACTTTCTGTAACTCTGTGGTACCTGTTTTGATTGTAAATCAACTGTATCAGAAACATTTTTTATATCTATAGGTAAAAATTTTTGAGATAACATATTTATAAACCAACTTAGAAAACCTCAAAAACAACATCAACTATTTTCATTCTTTATTAAACAAAAATAGAAAATATTATTCTTCTATAACCCAGGTGGTAAACATGTTGCTTATATACTGACATACCGTGGGACTAGTTATCTGTAAATTTATATTGTATTTCTAACTCATGAATTTCCAATTTTATAGATTAATTTTCAGTGATTATTTCTTAAATTTAAAATTTTGATTTGATAATGTATTAATGTTTCATGTTAAAATCAATTTACTAAATTCTTTAAATTATATACCATTTATCTGAAATATGTCATTGATACTAGTTCACCTTACTGTCTTGTTAAAATGTCATCATAGAAATGCCCATTAGGAAATAGTGAAAGAATATATGATAATACTTGAATGCATTATATATGAAGTCAGTCTTGTTTTTAAAACATTTTGTACCAATATTTAAAATATCCCTTGTAACTTATCTCTCATGATTTATTATTTTTATTTTGTGTTGACAATAAAGTAAAACATCCTATTTAAAAATGCTAATAAGCCAAACCAAATTAGCAGTTTAAAATTCTGTTTGATTTAAAAAAAATGGTCTTGCTAATCGCAATTAACAAAGGCAGGGGATCGTTAATCCATGAAATCGATTTTTTCTTGTGCATTAACCCAGTCTGTTTCTCTAGAACAATGCCTCCAAGCTTTTGCTGGCCATTATGGAAAGCAGACATGACAGCGAGAATGCAGAAAGAATTCTTTTTAACATGAGACCCAGGGAACTGGTAAGGAAACTTTTGAAACCCATGTTAATAATGTATCACTAAAAGGGATAAGTTTGCAGTGTGCATGTCAAGAAAAAGCCTAGTGACTTTCACTGCTCTACCAAGGCATGACACATTACAAATATCTCAGAAGGCCTCATGAGGGCAGAGGCCAGTGTGATTTGGGTCCTTATCATTTCATTGGTTTATCTACTCTTAGCACTAAACTATCTGCAAAGTCTTTTGACAGGAAAAATAAAAGTTTGCTTTAGTTTCTGTATTGGAATATATGAGGCAGGTATGTGAGAAAAGTGTTTGTACCACTCAAAAATTATATGTATACCTCTTTCTGAACAATGAAAATAAAATTAATACCTTTTGTACTTGTTTTTATTAGTGAAATATTGCATAATGCTTGTTCTAGAGAAAATTGGAGACTTGATAAGAATTCCACAGAAATCATTAGAGGGCCTTCCTATTGTAGAAGTTATATTTTCCTCCTCATCTGTAACATGGAAATCATGGAGTAATATCACCATACCTTAAAAGCATTGTGTTTCAAAAGCATTGACAACATCCTCAAACCTTATAGCTCGATGCTCCAATGACTAAATCCTAGCCTTATGAGAACCACTGTTGGTGTCATGAGAAAATTCTGTGGAAAGCATTCTTTTGCTTTCTTTTTAATAGTAAGGAAGGAGCCCTGGCTGGGTAGCTCAGTTGGTTAGAGCGTCATCCCGATATGCCAAGGTTGTAGGTTAGATCTCTAGTCAGGGCACATACAAGAATCAAGCAATGAATGCATAGATAAGTGGAACAACAAACCAACGTTTCTCTCTCTCAAATCAATTAAAAAAATAGTAAGGAATGGAGGCAAGGATGGAAGATAAAGAGAAAAATAAGATACATTTTGATTTACCATATGTATGAGAGCCTAGTGTCTGCAAGGCAGTGGGTTAAGAGGAGTAAGAAGAGCTTGCGTTAGTTTGTATATTAGAATATATTAGGAAGATATGTAAAAAACGTTTGTATCCCTCAAACATTATATATCTTCTGAACAATAAAAATTGATATTGTATTTATGCTTAAAAGGGGCAATGGGTTATATATTTATTCAAGAACAGCACTGTACAATAGCCCGCTTAAAATACTGTTTTCTCTGCCTACAACACATTGATCTCATCATCCACTTCCTCCTTATGGCCCACCCTCAACCTCTTGACTGAGTTAGTGCCCATGCCCTATTCTTAATTAGTGCCTCAAACTTAAGTCCTGCTGTAGAATTATTGTGTTCATCTCTTTTTAAAAAATATACATATTCCTATTGATTTTAGAGAGAGAGAAAAGGAGAGGGAGAGAAACATTGATATGAGAAACATCTATCAACTGCCTCCTGCACGCCCCCTCCTGGGGATAGAGCCAGCAACCTCTCCGGCATGTGCCCTGACTGGGAATAGTACCTGTGACCTTCTGATACATGGCATGACACTCCACCAATTGAGCCACACAGGCCAGGGCCCCCTCTAGATCAGCAGTTGCCAACTGGTGGTCCGGAGACCACCGGTGGTCTGTGAGGTCTGAAAGGCTGGCGACCGCTGCTCTAGATGGTGCTCATCACTTGAGGGCAGATACTCTGTTGTATCCACCATTGGGTCCTCAGTGCAGAGGACAATGCCCACCATCATGGGTCCCTGTGACCTAGAAGGAACTTAATAAATAACGGCTAGATATTACAGTTCCAGAGTCTCCTAATTCATGGGAACTTATGGCACTATCAGCATTCAAAAATCAAAGCAAAATTCTCCAAGGAAAACAAAGAATATTGTAGGGAACTACTTCTGTGCTAATTTAACTAAAGAGTGTTTCCAAGGCCATTTTCATTTAGAGCTCTTTGATACTTTTCAAGTCTTAGGAAGCGTTCTAGCTTTTCATTATATCTCATAAACAATGTAAAATGCATGTTGTTTGTGGCATTCCAAGCCTTGGTGTTCCCCTTTGTGTCTTTGATAGGTGGATGTGATGAAGAATGCCTATAACCAAGGACTGGAATGCGATCATGGCGATGATGAGGGTGGAGATGATGGTGTTTCCCCAAAAGATGTTGGACACAATATTTATATTCTGGCCCATCAGGTATGATGTTTATATCTTTATATGGTTTTTGTGTATGGTGTAAATTGTCTTTATGTAATTAATTTCTAGCTTCATATACTGTGGTCAGAAATGATGATGGATATCATTTCAATCCTTTTAAACTTATTAAGACTTGTTTTGTGGCCTAACATATCATCTATCTTGGAAAATGTTCAATGTGCATTTGAGAAGAATGTGTATTCTTTGGATTCTATAAATATTTGTTAGTCCATCTGGTTTCATTTAAGGCCAGTATTACTTTATTGATTTTTCTATCCAGATTATCTGTTTATAGATGTAAGTGGGGTATTAAAGTACCTCACTGTTATTGTATTGCAGCCTATTTTCCCCATTAGGTCTGTTAATATCTGCTTTATATATCTAGGTGCTCCTATATTGGGTACCTAAATGTTTACAAATCTTATATCTTCTTGTTTTTTTAATTTTTATTGGATTCATTAGGATGACATCTTATATAATAAAAGGCTAATATGCAAATCGACTGAATGGCGGAATGACCGGTCGCTATGACATGCACTGACCACCAGGGGGCAGATGCTCAACACAGGAGCTGCCCCCTGGTGGTCAGTGTGCTCCCACAGGGGAAACACTGCTCAGCCAGAAGCCAGGCTCACATCATCCTTATATTGTGTTCACTACCCAAATAAAGTCTCCTTCCATCACCATTTATCCTCCCTTTACCCTCTTCTACCTCCCTCCCCCCACCCCCTTTTCCTCTGGTAATCACCATGCTGGTGTCTGTGTCTATGAGATTTATTTCTTTACTTAATCCCTTCACCTTTTTCACCCAGCCCCGAAGCCCCCTCCACTCTGATAGCTGTCAGTCCGATCTCTGTATCTATGAGTCTGTTTCTATTTCTTTTGTTAGTTCATTTTGTTCAATAGATTCCACATATAAGTGAAATCATTGGTACTTGTATTTCTCTGACTGATAGTGTGATTCCTTCAATTCTATTTTTCTTTCTCAAGATTGTTATAGTTATTCGGGGTCTTTTGTGCTTCCATATAAATTTTTGGAATATTTGTTCTGGTTCTATTAAATGCACTATTGGTATCTTGATAGGAATTGCGTTGAATCTATAGATTACTTTGGGTAGTATGGACATTTTAATGATGTTAATTCTTTCTATCCATGAATGTGGTATATGCTTCCACTTATTTGTATCTTTATTAGTTTCTTTCTTCAGTGTCTTATAATTCTCCAAGTGCAGATCTTTTACATCCTAGGCTAAATTTATTTTTAGGGTTTTTTTTAATGCAATTTTAAATGGGATTGCTTTCTTAGTTTCCTTTTTTGATAGTTTGTTATTGGTGTATAACATTGTAACTGATTTCTGGATATTTATTTTGTATCCTGCTACTTTACTGAATTCATTTATCATTTAGCAGTTCTAGTAGTTTTTTGATAGAGTCTTTAGGGTTCTCCATATATAGTATTATATCATCTGCAAATAATGATAGTTTTATTTTTTCCTTTCCAATTTGATGCCTTTTATTTCCTTTTCTTGTCTGATTGCTGTGGCTAGGACTCTAGTACTATGTTGAATAAGAGTGGTGAGAGCAAACTCATATCTTCTTGTTGGATTTTCCATTTTATCATTATGTAACTAGAGGCCCGGTGCACGAAAATTCATGCACTCAGGTGGGGGGCTCCCTTAGCCCAGCCTGCACCCTCTTGCAGTCCAGGAGCCCTCGGGGGATGTCCAACTGATGGCTTAGGCCCGCTCCCTCAAAGCCTCAGTCTGGCCTCCCTCTGCGGGATGTGACCTGTGGGCCAATTGGGGGCCCCCCAGTGCCCCTCCACCACCACTGGTCACCACTGTCCTCCAATTGCTGTCCCCTCCTTCTGCCCGCTGGCACCCACCTTGGCTGGCCTGGCACTCCCCACTCTCTGGCCCCACCCCCCCACCATCTGATTGTTCTGCTGTTAGGTCGATTTGCATATTAGGCTTTTATTATATAGGATGCTCTTCTTTTTTTTTTTTTTTTTAATATTTTTTTATTTTTCGCTTAAAGTATTACAAAGGGTATTACATAAGTGTCCTTTTTTTCCCCCCCGCCCTTGACACACCCCTACCCTCCCTTACCCCCCAGTGTCTTATGTCCATTAGTTATGCTTATATGCATGCATACAAGTCCTTCGGTTGATCTCTTACTCCCCTCCCTCCTGCCCCCCAACTCTCTCTGGCCTTCCCACTGCAGTTTGGCAATCAGTTTGAGGCAGCTCTGCCTCTGTATCTATTATTGTTCAAAAGTTTGTAATGGTCTTTATTATCCATGAATGAGTGAGATCATGTGGTATTTTTCCTTCATTGACTGGCTTGTTTCACTTAGCATAATGCTCTCCAGTTAGGATGCTCTTCTTTATTTCTTATTAAACTCCTTGTTTTAAAATCTATTTTGTCTGATATAAATGTAGCTACTCCAGCTTTCTTTTGGTTTCCATTTGCATGGAATATCTTTTTCCATCCCTTCATTTTCAATCTATGTGTGTTCTTACCTGTGAAGTCTTTTGTTTGCAGTATATAGTTGGTCTTGTTTTTTTATCCATTCAGTTACTCTATCTCGTTGGTTAGAGAATATAGTCCATTTGTATTTAAAGTAATTATTAATAGGTTTGTGCATTTTTCATTTTATTATTTTCTGGATGTTTTTGTAGTTTCTCTCTGTTCCTTTCTTCTTCTTTTGTTCTCTTTCTTTGTGCTTTATTTTCTTTTGTGGTATGCCTATTTCTTTCTCCTTATTGTTTGTGTATTTACTATAGTTTTTTGTTTTGTGGTTATTATGAGGCTTACATATAACAACTTATGTTTATAAGAATCTATTTTAAGTTGATAACAACTTAAGTTTGATCTCATTGTAAAGCTCAACATTTACTCCACACATTTTATGTTTTTGATGTCACATTTTACATCTTATTATTACCTGGTAAGTCCCTTAACTGATTATTGTAATCATAGTTATTTTTACTGCTTTTGTCTTTGAACATTTATACTAGCTTTGTGTTAAATTTACTACCTTTGCTATATATTTACATTTACAGTGAGATTCTAAAAGATGTGCTATTGATTGTAATATAGTTGGATCATTGAGAAGATTTTTAGGTCTCTCATAGTATATCTATGTCTATATCTATACCTATATCTATATCTATGTGTATATGACAGAAAAAAAGATAAGGGCAGATGGGTTATAGCTGGAAGGACCAAAAAGTAATTTAGGTGTTGAGGAACTAAAAACTAAGATGAAGGACAAGTTGAAGGAAGTAGAACACAGAGATTTAGAATGTGGAAAGGGTGTAGTTTTAGAGAGAATGAGAAATCAGGTGACAGGAATTGAGTCAAACTAGAAAAGAAATGACTAGAGAATGAATGTGAGTGGAAAGAATAAAATCACAGGCTGAGAATTAAAATAATATTGGCTACTATAACGAATAGAGAAATGTGGTGACACAGCATGTGTATGTGAGCAAAGAGTTACTTCAGGAGCTGTAGCATTGTGGAAGGGAATCAGCAAAGAAGGGTAGGGCAGAGTGAGCAGTAGAAAGTTAGGGAATATAGCCACCCATGTTTCTTGACTGAAAGCTGGTTTTGCTCTGTCTGGAGAGGTTATTCCCTCTGTATGAGTGAGCAACGTCATTAACAAGACCTGATCATGGAGCTTTCAAGTGGGAAATGAACAACAAGACCAGTGAAGTCATCACTGGAAGCAGCAAAGTGATAGATACTTGAGCCACATTACCTCCTTTCCATACAGACGATGTTTAAAAATGCAATCTCAGCCCTAACTGGTTTGGCTTAGTGGATAGAGCATCGGCCTGTGGACTTAGGGGTCCCAGGTTCGATTCCAGTCAAGGGCACATGCCCAGGTTGCGGGCTTGATCCCCAGTCGGGGGCATGCAGGAGGTGGCCCATTAATGAGTCTCTCTCATCATTGATGTTTCTATCTCTCTCTCCCTTTCCCTTCCTCTCTGAAATTAATAAAAATATATTTTTAAAAATGCAATCTCATATTACTAGTATAATGTGAGTAACCATAAAAATGCCATGGTTTAGCCCTGGCCAGTTTGGCTTAGTAGTTAGAGCACCTGTCAGGTTGTGGACCAATGGGTCATGGGTTCTATTCCCAGTCAAGGACATGTACTTTGGTGGCAGGTTCAATCCCCAGCCCAGGTTGGGGCATGAGCAGGAGGCAACCAATCAATGTGTCTCCCCCATCTCTCTCTCTCTCTCTCTCTCTCTCTCTCTCTCTCTCTCTCTCTCTCTTTCTCTCCTTCTCTCTCCCTCTCTCCCCCTCCCCCTCCCTTACACTCTCTTCAAAAATCAATGGAAAAAATATACTCCTCAGGTGAGGATTAAAAAAAAAAGTCAAAATGAGGAAAGGACTTATGTGAGGTCAGTTTAGTTTTAAGCATTAAGTATAAGAGTAGAGAATACAAATTTAACAACAGGTTAAGTTAGATGTTGAGAAGAATGGAGATTGAATATAATGGATATTGAAAATAATGCACAAGCTAGTCATAAATCAAAAGGTAATGATACAAAACATGAAAGAAGTTAAAAATAAAGACAGCATAAAAAGGCAATGATTTTGATGGGTTTGAGTTTATGAGAATGCTTGCAGACGACAGATTCTATTCAAGGATAATGGTGATTCTATCCAAGGAATGGGGATTCAGAAGCAGTGAAAAAGTAACAAGGGATTAAAAACAACATACTGAAATGAAGATATGTGAAAATTGCTTGAATGGATATGTAGAGGTTTATTAATTTTCCAAAAAGAAAATGTTAGAAAAGCAGTAGTTTGCAGAGCCATGATGGTACAAAGTAGAAGTACATGAAGAAAGCCAGACGTCAGGAAGAAAATGTCGGACTGAGTAAGGGGAAGGAGATGCTGAATTGCTGAATCCTTTAAGCCTTGTGATTAAATTGTTCGTCCTGGACAATTTAAATATGCAAATTGTCCAGGACGCCATCACAGTAACAGTAACGACTGAATAGGCTGCGTGGGGCGACAAGGCTGGCAGGGAAGTTAGTGAGGAATGACCAAACAACTGAACAGCAGGCTGTGTGGGGAGACCAGGCCAGCAGGGGGGGCAGTTGGGGGCGACCAGGCAGGTGGGGGGAACAGTTGGGGGCAACCAGGCTGGCGGGGGGGGGCAGTAAGGGGTGACCAGGCCAGTGAGGGGGGGCAGTTGGGGGTGACCAGGCTGGCAGGGGGAGCAGTTGGGGGCAACCAGCCCAGCAGGGGGGGCAGTAAGGGGTAACCAGGCCAGCGGAGAGGGGAAGGTTAGGGGTGACCAGGCTGGCAGGGAGGGGCAGTTGGGGGTGACCAGGCCAGTGGGGGGAACAGTTGGGGATGACCAGGTTGGCAGGGGGGGCAGTTAGGGGCAATCAGGCAGACAGGTAGGTGAGCAGTTAGGAGCCAGCGGTTCTGAATTGTGAGAGGGATGTCCAATCCCGGGGATTGGGCCTAAACCGGCAGGGTCCTGGATTGGAGAGGGTGCAGGCTGGGCTGAGGGGACTCCTTTCTCCCGTGCATGAATTTTGTGCACCAGGCCTCTAGTATGAAATAAGAGTCCATATGGGTTCTTTCTAGGAACTCAGTGAGGGGGTAGAAATGTCAAAATATATGGAACAATGTATATAACAGACATCTGCTCATTTTCTTATAGTGACACAGAGAGTTATTACCTTGCCAGGTTATAAATATGTTTTCATGAACAATTCAGTTTTCACCCATAAAAGAGAGCACATGGTGCTCTTTTTATCTTCCCACAGTGACTTCGTTGGCTTTCTCTAGGCTAGGATACGATACTTGGTTTCTTGGGAGGCCAAACACAGTTGCTGAGTTCCTGATGAACCTGTTGTCCAAATAGCTACCACACCAAGGCACAAACACAGGAGAATGGTGACTGTAAGCTTTGCTGCCAGAGGGAGCCATGTAGCTGTGCTCCAAGGGTTTGGTTGAGTCCAGGTTTCACAGCTTTCATTGTGACTATGGGATCATTGGGCTCCTGCATGCTGATGACCATGCAGATTGGTTCCTGCCTTTGCACGGTTCAGTAATTCCAAACCCAAGGTTCAACTTCCTCCTTGTTTTACTATAATCATCTTTTGTACAGACAGTTTATTTTGGTGCCCTCAGACTTTCAATTTTTGTTGTTATTCTTTTTATGGCAGTGAGGTAGTTCTGCTTTTCCTACCGTGACAGCCTTTTTGGTCGTTCTTGTGGTTGGTGTTACAAGAAACAAATAATGCTTCTTGTAAGTATCTTGTCTGATCTACATAAAACTATAAATACTTAAAAAAGGGAATTTCTTAAGTTCTGATACCATGGGTCATGCAGAGAATTTCCTTAAAATTAAGATATGTGTTCTTTTAGGTTTTCTGTCAGCCACATGCTCTCCTCACACCCCTCTAGGCTTGGGGGTTTTTTACATTCTGCTTTCTTCCTGTTCGTTCTCCTCTTTATTCCTGTATTTCTATACAATAGTCACTGCCTACAGTCTAGACAATTGTTTAGTACCTTGGATATGTTTAACATACATTAGGCCATATTGTTTCTTTGGTCCCATGGACCAATTTTTTTCTGTTTGAGACCTTTTATTTTCTCCCACAACTTTATTGAGATATAATTAACATATAATAACATTGAGTAAGTTTAAGGCATATGATGCATTGAGTTTATATATTTATTTATTGTTAAATGACTACCAATATAGCATTAGCTCATAACTCCATCCAGTTGCATAATTACCATTTCTCTTTGGAGGTGAGAACTTATAAGATCTACTCTCTTGGCAACATTTCAATTATTGGTACATTATTATTAGCCACAATCACTAGGCTACACATAACATCCCCAGAATTTGTTAATCTTATAACTGGAAGTTTATACCCTTTGGCCAATATCTCCCCATTTCTTCTACCTCCCAACCCCTGATAACTACTCTACTTTCTTCTATCTCTGATTTTGACATTTTTAGATTTCACATAAAAGTGATATTATGCAGTATTTGTCTTTCTCTGTCTGATTTATTTCACTTAGCATAATGCCCTCAAGGTTCCTCCAAGTTGTTGGAAACAGCAGTATTTTCTTCTATCTTATAGCTGAATAAGATTCCACTGTGTGTGTGTGTAAACACACACATATACACACACACACACACACACACAGAGTGGGACAAAGAGTTAATAAAGCTGTTGTAATAATCATAACCTACATATCATAACATTTTATCCATTCATCCAGTGATGGATAGTTAGGTTGTTTAATATCTTGGGTATTGTGAATAATGCTGCTATGAATATGAATATGTGATACCCTCTGTTTAATACCTACTAGAATAAGAATTATATGGAGAAATATTATATAATTTACAGAAAGTGAAGGAGTATTAGATAGCAAGCCACTAGAAAGCAAAAACAACTCCTGGGCTCATAAAGCAAGAAAGAATGGATCACTTTAAACTGGCTATATAAAATTGTTTTTAAAATACAGGCTTTAAAATTTTTCATAAGCATTTCCCCATCTCACTAAATGGTCTTGAGATTGTAATTTTAATGTCTGCATAATTGTTCATTGTTTGAATGTACCATAATTTATTGAGTCACTCCTTATTGTTAGACATTTAGGTTTCTAATGTTTTTGATATTATAAATTATGCCGTGAATAATATCCTCATACATTAATTTTTGCCTGCTATGCTGATTCTTTCTCTAGATTGAATTCCAAAAAGTTTAATTACTAGGTCGCAGGGTAGTAACTATTTTATGGTTATTGATGCATACTATAAAATTGTTTTTCACAGTGTGTGATTATAAAACTGTTTTTACAGAATCTTATTGGATTCTAAAATTATGACCATTTAAAAAATATTTGCCAAGCTAATAATGTTTAGAACATAGTAACCCCTCAATAAATGTGTGTTAAATAAATTAATGAATTGTAGATTAAATGGGATCTAATTTTAAGTCACATATTTGGGATTACTAATAAAATGGATTATTTTTCAATGTGTTATTTGCTCATTTCTATTTCTCTCATGAATTACTTAAAACTGTGTTTATCCGTACTATTGGGGTTTATTTTTTCCCAGTGAATTTTAATTAAGGTCAATAACTCTTAGTCATAATTGTATTATCTACTTCTCCCTGATTCATTTTCTCTGTAAATATTTTAGCAATAGTTTTCTTTCATAACCTTGAGATCTGTTAAACACTCACCTACATTTTATTCTAATGTATAATGATTTCAGGTTTCGTAATTAATTATATAATTTTTTCATGTCATCTTGCAGAGATGCTAACTCATCTCTAAAGATATAGTCCGAGACTTAGCAACAGCAATCTATGTGGGCAGGGTTTGTAGGAGTTGAGTGGGTGTGATATAGAGCATGGGTCACAGAGAGACCTTTAGTAGAAGAGATCGGGGTTAAAATTAAACCACCTTTAGGGCCAGACAGGGCATGTGAATGAGCAATGTGGGGGCAGGTGTGGGTGGGGCATCTGGTGATAGTCTTCCAAAGCAGGCCACCATGGCTCACCTCTGCTGACTTTCCAGTTAGGATTGTAGGCCCTGTATTTCCACTTCTCCTTCAAAAGAAGCATGAATTTTAAAATTTTTGAAAAAATGTGACATCTAATTTTTTAAAGTTGACAACTCATTCAGATTTTTCAAAAACATTGAGTAGTACCAACAGAACTCACCAG
Organism: Myotis lucifugus; assembly: GCF_000147115.1. Lineage (NCBI taxonomy): Eukaryota > Metazoa > Chordata > Mammalia > Chiroptera > Vespertilionidae > Myotis > Myotis lucifugus. The sequence goes on from NW_005871499.1 coordinate 469,193, forward strand.
CAGGTGGAATGCAGCCCATGAGCCAGAATTTGCCACTGGTGGAGTGAGGGATCCAGAGTTCTCATTTATTCTTCACTCAGTTGTGTGGGTTTTTAGAGTGCTTACTAGATCTTATGCACTGTGGTAGATACTAGGAATACAGCATTGAAGAAGGCCAGCAAGAGATCCATTCTCAGGGAATTTACATTCTGACTGGGAGCAGTGAAGAGTAGACAAACCAGAGTTAGCAGATAGTGGACCCAGCTATGCAGCGAATTAGAAGAAGCTGTGATGAAGGACAGTAACGAGGTGCTATTGCAGATTGGGTGATCAGGAGGGCTTTCTCTGAAAAGCTGAAATTGAGAAAGCAACAGTGAGAAGGCAATAACCAACAGTATGAGATGGGGCATTAAGGGGGAGCATCCCAAAGAGTGACTTGAAAGAAGCAGTGAGCTTGGCATGTTTGGAGGAACCAAAGACCTGTGGAGCTGCACCTTAACCAGCTCTTAGTACTTGAATATTATAATAAATACATACGATGCACCTGAGACTCGTTTATTATAAGACTAGGGACCCAGTGCACGAATTCATGCACCTTGAAAGGAACTGTGGGCCGCGAGGCTGTGGTGGGCACAGGGCCGGGTCTCGGTCCATCCTCCGCGCTCCCGCTGCTGCTGTTGCCATGTGCTGATGGTGCAGAGTGATTGGGGCCAGTTCCAGCAGCAGGTACAAGCAGGGCCAGCACTGTCAGCAGTTGCAAGCGGCGGCTGGTGCCCTGATTGCCCCTCGGGAGCAGGGGGAGGTGGAGAAGCCCTCAGGGGCGATTAGGGCTGGCAGCCACCGCTTGCACCTGCTGACGGCACCAAGCAATTGGGATCGGCACTTGGTGCCGGCAGCGGATGCAAGCAGGGCTGGATCCAGCAACAGGTGTGAGAGCCCAGCAGCACCCTGGCACATGGGAGCAAATAATTATCAGTAATGACCCGATGACAGTGACCGGCGCCCCGCCTTGGTGTGGCACCCCTGTTCACCTGCTCCACCATCCCGCCGTGGCTGATGCCCGCCATGGTTCGTGCTCTGCCAACACCCGCCATGTTCTGCGCACACTCCCTGGTGGTCAGCACACGTCATGGCGACCAGTTGTTTGGTTGTTCGGTTGTTCTGCCATTCGATCTATTTGCATATTACAGTTTTATATATATAGATAGTCACTCAAGAACATTTATTAAGCACTTCCTATGTCAAGCATTATTTCAGTTGCTAAGCTGGAAAGATGAATGAAGATGCCATCAACAGAGAAAGCATTATAATTTAACTAGAGGCCCGGTGGTTGAAATGTGTGTACTGGAGGGGGGTCTCACAGTCCAGCCTGTGCCCTCTCATAGTCTGGGAGCCCTGCGATCGATCACCACAAAGAGGTAGGCACCGCCCACCCGACCGAGGCTCCACAATGGATCGCCTCAGAGAGGGAGGCCCCACCACCCACCGCAGCCCGCTGGTTGGTGGCCTGGGCCTCCCTCTGTAGGGCAATCACGCGGCAATGCCCGGGCCTCTAACCAATCACATTGCACCCGCCTTGGCTGGCCTGGCGCCAGTGGGTGTCATAGAGTGATCATCTGGAAGGTCATCTGGACGGTCGTTTGGCTGTTCGGTCGATTTGCATATTATGTTTTTATTATTATAGATGTGTTTTTGTTAAAATAGAGGTATGCCCAAAATACGCTTCCCTTAAGAGCCAGGAGATAACTCATGGAAGAGGTGACACTTGAACTGAATCATGAAGGACGGAGGGAAGGGGGGACCATTCTAGGCAGAGGCAACAACTTCTGCAAAAATGCATCATAGATATTTTAGAGAAAGGAACTTCTTTTGGGAGTTTGTGTAGTATCTACTTATGTTTTTATATAAAATTAATTACAATAATTTAAGTCCAAATCTTTGATAATGATACTGATTATAGCCACTTAGCAGATGTTGCATGAATAAAAAATGAATGAATGCCCTGGCCAGTGTGGCTCAGTTGGTTGAGTGTCATCTGTCCACTGAAAGGTTGCTGGTTCAATTTCTGGTCAGAGCACTTTACTAAGTTATGGATTCGATCCCTGGTTGGGGTGTATACGGGAGGCAACTGATCGATGTTTTTCACATAAATGTTTCTTTCTCCCTCTACCTTCCTCTTTCTGTAAAATTAATTTTTTTAAAAAAATGAATGAATGAATAAATGACTAGGACAGGACATACTCTAAAACTATAGTATTTTATAATTTAAGTATTACAATAAAAACTGAATAAAAATATTTTCCTGTTATCATTATCATGATCAAAGTTAATGATATTTTCGCCCCACTGGAGTATAAATTCATTATGCACAGACACAAACTTTTTTTCCTGTTTCTATGCCAAGTACATACTTAGCATATAATAGATACTCAGAAATGTTTGGGGGAATAATTTCTTGCAAAAATGCATGTATGCTGCCCTGAATTGTTCTTTATTTCATGTATGTATGTCTTGGCTACTTAATTAATAGTATATTCACAAAATCTGGACACCCATGAGGCCTCATATTTTTTTAAAGAAACTTTCCATGAAGAAAAGTATCATGGAGAAAGAATGCTTAGTTTAAGTCTCCTAATAGACACCTATGTATCTTTTACCAAGCAACAAGGAATCTTTGGATTATATCTATTTAAATGATCTCTCAAATTCACAGTTAATGGGAGCAACAAAAAAATGCAATCTAAGAAATGAAATTGGGCTCTCTGTAATTGTTAGTTTGGTGTAAGGATCATGAAGCTAAGTTTAGTGGAAGCAATTATTTTTCTGTTGAACATTTCATGTTTGGTAGATTTATATTTCTTTCTGAGTGATATAATTATCAGGGCATCCATCCGAATCCTAGCAGCATAGTAGGCCTTGGCCACATCTTCGGCTCCTTATGTCTGCTCTTACTTCAACTATATCCATTGAATTCAAGGTTTTTGTTAGGAGAGCTAGAGATATCAGGCAGGGATGCTTCTATATATCTATATTTTTCCAGTCAGAAAAATACATAGCATTTCTGAGCATATTTTAGATCCTTTGGTTGATAACTGTCCCCATGGAAAGCCTTTCAGGAGAGAGGATGGTAAAACCGGTCATCATGTTTCAAGGGCTGGGATTCTTTATGTCATGTTGAAGGAATTTGCTAGATGTCCTGACAGTCCTCATTAATTTATTTTTTTCCTTAAAAATGTCACCTCGGAGCTACAATTACTTGAGCTATATTCATTTTTAAGGGATATGCATATACATTGCTTTAAATAGCTAAATTTTAATTTATTCTAAAGTCATATGAAATGTATATATTACTCAGATTGCTGAAAAGGTTTTCCTTAGAGACTTAATGCTGCTTAACCTCTCGGCAGCTTCGATTTTCTTATCTGATACGTAGTAATCAGCATTGATTCATTTACTTTAGGAACAGAAGGATGGGTTTGTAATTGGATGCATAACTTCCATCTTTAATATCTTTGAAGGGTTTTAACTAACTTACAATTACTTCATCTTTATTATTGCTTGTAGTGCAGAAAGTGGAAAACACAGCTGGGTTTTTAAGCTCACAGAGGCTCTTGTAGCTCAGTGATACGTTGACTAGAATACGGTACAAACAGCTTAGCTGTTATTCACCCCTGCACCCTGTATTTTCTCTATTAGCTGATTATGTCACTCAGTTCTCTGACTTTGGCTTTCTCATCCATAAAAATAGGATGAGAATCCATGACCTATGTTTGCAGAGCAAACTTACAGAAACCTATATGGAGACCTTAGAGTAGTTGGACCATGATGGCTCTTTTACTGGATATATTTTTTTAAATAGAGATTTTTATTGATTTCAGAGAGGAAGGGAGAGGGAGACAGAGAGAGAAACGTCAATGATGAGAGAGAATCATTGATCGGCTGTCTCCTGCATGCCTCCTACTGGGGGCACACAACCTGAGCATGTGCCCTGACTGGGAATGCTCAACCACTGAGCCACACTGGCAAGGCTGGATATGTTTTAAGTAATGTAACAGAGTAACTAATGAGCTACTGGATATTCCTGTATTTATACTTTACCTAGTTACAAAAGGAATTTGAGGTTGAATAAGAAATGCACTTGTATAATTAGACTGTTAGAATACAAGATCAAAAGCCTTGAAAAGGAAAAGGAATCTGAGTATGCTAAGGGTCTTGGTTAATATTCTTACTATTTATCAGTGGTATCTCTGAGTTTCTTGGTAACCAAGAGTGAAAAATAATGGGTGATACAATTAATATCTATACTATGCATAATGACCAACTTTTTGCTGGTATGTATTCTAAAATGAATTTATACAAGGGCATAGGACAGCACAGTGTACAATGTTTTCTAAACAGTTCTATAGAACACACCAGATTTTTTAAAATGCACATAGCTGTTTGTAATCTGTGGGGATAAAGAATGATAAAAAAAAAAGTCTGAATTATAATCAGAGTGATTATAAATAAATTTAAATAATATGACAGTTAAAATAGGTAAGGTTCATTAAGGGATTTGGTAATGTAGAAACTTTTCAAAATTTGAACTTAGTTGAAAACAGACATTTTTAGATATCAAAAGATTATTTTCTTACATTGCAGAAAATAGACTTCTCCCAATTGCCCAGCTACATGAAAAACCTGCTGTTAGTCTTGGCTGCAGATATTTAGAAATATAAGCAACTAAAGGAATTTTGCCTGAAAACGTAACAAAATGGCAAGATCCTTTTCTGAAATAAGAAAACCAAGATCAGCTATTTTCCCCAAACCCCAAAACTGTTTTTTATGTTGCTACCACAAAGCAATTTGAGGTAATAAAATATATGATTATTAGCTAATTTTTCTTTAAGTATTAATTATTCTGTGTTTCTTGGCAGCCAAGGAAAATACATATACACACCGTGCGTGTGCGCGCATGCACACACACACACACACACACACACACACACATACACACACACATGCTGGAAGCCGGTCCATCCTTGCTGCTTGACACAGTCGCTGCAGGGAAGAAACATCTGCACAGCATATGTTTCAAGGGACCTGGCGTATATGGCATACTGTTCTTAAAATGTTTGCTCCCCTTCTTGGCGCTATGTGTTTTAACCAAGGTCACCTCTCTGAGAAAGGTTGTTTCCCCAGGTAGGGATTTTTCCCTGAAGTTAGGGAGGGAATAAAACCCCTTAACTAAGTGCCAGGCGTAGTTAATCATTTTAATTACGAACAATCACACTTAAGCTACATAATCTTTATTCCCTGGAATGGAGATAAGAAACGCCCTAACCTTTGGAATAGAAATTGATAGGATTAAAATCAACTGGTATAAATACAGATGTAACAAGACAATAAAACACAGAACCTGGCTGGAGATCCTGGCTAGAACCTGGCTAGAGAACCTGGCTAGGCTGCTGATCTACTGAATGCTGTCTCCGTCCACACCTTTGGGAACCCCTGGACCTGCTGGGGTTGGACCCCAGCAATACACAAGTAAGTTGCCCTGGTTAGGTAGCTCAGTTGATTGGAGTGTTGTCCCATGCACCAAAAGGTTGAGGGTTCAATTCCTGATCAGGGCACATACCCAGGCTGCAAGTTCAATCCCCAGTCAAGGAATATGTGGGAGGCAACCAATGTTTCACATTGATGTCTCTCTCTCTCTCTCTCGTCAATAAAAACATATACTCAGGTGAGGATAAAAACACAACAACAAAAAATGTAAAATGTAAGTTATATCATTCATATGTGATGAAAAAACTGCACCCAATAATGATTATTAGTGAAGTACAAAAATTTCTGTTAATTCTAAGAAGTTATTGAGAGAAACTTTATAATAATAAAAGCATAATATGCTAATTAGACCAGATGTCCTCCCAGAGTCCTTCCAGACATCCTTCCAGATGAAGCCGGGGCTGTAAGGGAAGCCTGGGTCCCAGATGCCAGAGGGAAGCCAGTGCTGGAAGCCAGGGGAAGGAAAGCCTACTTTTGCATGAATTTCATGCATCGGGCCTCTAGTGTAGTAATATTAATGATTGGTGTTATGATAGATGCTTAGATAAGTACGCCTTCTTCACTAATATAATTTAGTAATAAAAACTGCCTATCAGGCACCAAACAAAACAACTTAGCTGTAGCCTATTGCTATGCATTCTCTGTAGTAAGAAAAGGTAAAGAGAGTTTCAATTAAAATCTTGACATACTATATAGACTGGCATTTTTTTTACACAAATACTTCTGCTCACATATGCAGCATCTGCACAGAGCCTGGTGTGTAGTAAGTGCTCCATAGATGTTAAGACTCATCAGAATTATTTCTATGATTTTCCCCTTCTTACTTTATTCTTTTTTAAAATTTATCTTTATTGTTGAAAGTATTACAAATGTTCCCTTTGTTGTTGTTTTTTTCCCATTGATCCTCTCTACCCTGTACCTGTCCCTCCCAGGCCTTCATCACACTATTATCTGTGTCCATGGGCTATTCATATATGCATATAAATTCCCCCAGTTAATCACTCCCCATCTCCACCACTGCCTTCCCTGTGAAATTCATCAATAGGTTCCATGTTTCTGTGTCTCTGGATCTTTAGTCGGTGTATATTTACTGATTACCCACTATTCTCAATGGTAGAGTAAAGTAGTGAGCAGACAGACCCAAATCCCTCCCCTCAATGACTTACATTCTCAGAGATGTCTCCCTCCTGACAGCCACATTGTGTGTTTCTTTCAGGAACGGGTATTCTACAGACATTGATTTTGTAATGGATTGGGATTGCATGGGGTATGAAAATGAGATCTAGTCTCTGTCTTCATGGAATTGACTGTTTATTACATGGGACATAAAAACAATCACATGTGGCAAGATGAGTATCTTGGAAGATGTGTAGCTGGGGTGCTCTGGGATCTCAGTTAGGAGTGCACATGGGAAAGTGAGTGTGTGGCAGAGACAGAGAGGGAGAGAGGGAGCCGTAGGGAGAGCCAGAGGAGCAGAGAGACATCGATTTTCCTCTGTTCTCCATCATTCGATCATTCGCTCAGCATTTAAGCAGGCAATTTTGCTTCTCCCCAAGCCCACTGGCCCATAACTCTGCTCCCTTTTATAGCAAAGCTGATAACAGTTGCTATCTCCAGTTCCTCTCTTTCTGTTCTCTCTTCAGTCTGTCCCTGCCTCTCACCAGGCTTTCATCCCTTACTGTAACACCAAAACAGCTCATGGTGAGCTCACAGTGACTGCCACGTTGCTAAACCTGATGGTTTCTTCTTATTCTTCATCTCATTTGACCTGTCACTGACTCTTCACAGAGTTGGTCACTCTCTCCTTGAAATAATTTCTTGACTTCACTTTCCTGCAGCACAATTTCCTAGTCTCTCTGGGTCTTTACCAGCACCTTCTTCTCCATTCCCTATGCTGGTTCCTATTCCTTTCCTGCTTCTCTCAAGGGTGTTGTAATCAGTGTGTTCTAGGACTCATTCCATGGATTGCTTCTCTTCTCAGTTGACATTCACTCCCTAGATGAGCTCACTCAGTCATGTGACTTTAAACACCAGCTGTACCACGATAAATCCCAAATTTATATCTTCAGCGTGGGCCTCTATTCTGCACACCAGACTGGTACATCCACATGCTTGGTTGAGATCTGCATTTGAATGTCATTTTCGGCATCTCACTCTTTATCCATAATGGAGCTCTTGATGCTCGCAGTCTTCCCAACTTAGATACAAACCCAGACTCTGACTCTTAAACCTGAGCTCCTCGTTGTTACTCTAACCCAGTGCTGAGCAAATCCTCTCCTGTGTGTTCTCGTCACCCGGTATTTTCTCTGATCATAGAATGTGTATCACTGAGGTACTATGGCCTATTTATTGTTTGTTTCCTCCATTAGACTCCAAATTCAGTAAAGGCAGGAGTTAACGCTTTATTCATGAATGTGTTGCCTAGTGTATACTAATGTGTTTGATACAGTAAATGCTTTTGAGTGAGTGAGTGAATAAATGAGTGAGTATTACGGTTACAAGTGCTATAGATGACTAGAAAGGAAACAGGTTAATATTGGCTGGAGTTACTGTAAAGGGCTTTTATGGAGGTGCTTACATTTTTAGATAAATCTTATATACAGAAAAGATATTGATAAATAGCAAAAAGAGAGGAAGGCATCGCCATCACAGGGAAAGAATGAGCAGAGGAAGAGGTGATACGCACCTTGACATGTGTGTGGAGGGTAGGCGCTCTGGGACATGGCGGCGGAGATGGAGAAAGCAGTGTGGTGCCGACATGGGAGGCAGCAGTGGAGGGCACATCTTACCAAATTCCCAGGGTGTTAGTCCCAAAAAATAATTCAGTAGAAACATTTATTGAAAAGTGACAGAACATAAATTTCTGCTAAACTGTTCCTTAGGGGACTTAGTTCTTATTTATGCCGCCATAAAATTAACGAGACATTAACGATTTTATAGAATGCTAAACACAATAGCACAAAAACAAATGGCACAGACTGCTGCTTTACAAGATTTCCACCAACTCAAAAGCATCATTCCAAGTCTTGCAGAGATCTTTTAATGATGGTACTTGTATTCATGCACTCATTTATACCCTGACATTATCAAGTAAGTATTTAAAGATAAATCAATTAGATTGATACCCATGGGGAAATAGAATTGGTAAACATGCAAACCAGTACAAAAAACCCTTATGTCAAAGCACTAAGGTAATATTCTGGATATATGTGTTTGTGGGAGTGGGAGTGCATGCTTCTATGGGTCTGACCATGTTTATTGATTAACTTGTTTTTCCAGCCCAAACATAAATGAAGAAGAGTTAATTAACACTTTATCCTAAAGACACCTGGTAGAAATATGAGACGTGATAGAATGTTAGGACAAAGAAAGCCAACTAATGGCCTTCGTCAAATAGACCCAGTGGTAGAATATTAGATGGTGTTTGAAATAATATCTTTCTGATTTAATGCTGAGAGACTCCTGTAGGTATGTAAGTTTTACAAGTAACATGAGGAACTAGCTCGGCTTTTGTGTTTTGTGGCTGTTGGTGGCATTTTGAGTTTCAGAATTACTTACAGCAGAGGCATAGGAAAGCAACAGACCATCGTAACAAAATAATGCTGGAAGATAAACTGCTGAACTAAAAGGTCAAGTTTCAGAAAAGGAAATCGTTTTCCTTGGCCAGACCAAAAAAGCCCCTCCTCCGCATCACAACCAAATAGTTATGTGAAATTATATACTAGGGGAAAGTTCTGGAAAGTCCCTTGTCGGGATTTACATGATCAATGAGATAATATTGATCTTAGGGATATACTAGTAAAATTGTGTGGTTCAAAGATATCTTCTAGAATTTTATGTATATATGTATGTATGAGATTGTCTGTCTGTCTCTCTGTTTCATATTTTGACACTTATATGAAACCCACAAACTATTTGTAAGTTTGAGTTACATTTATAAAGAGTTTGCAAATTTTTTACAGAAGGCCACATGGTAAAAATGTTAGGCTTTTCTGATTGTCTGTTGCAAATACTTAATTTACCACTCCCATGCAAAAAAAAAACATAAACAATACTGAAACAAACCAGCATGGCTGTGTTAAATGAAACTTTATTTAAAAACACAGGTGACAGGCCCGATTTGACCCACAAGCCATAGTTGGCCACACTGTGCGTTTGATGATTTTTATAATCTTCACAGTCATAATTTCCCACATTTGGAATATTCTTATGAGTAAGAATGGAGAGGTCATTTACTTTTAAGTATTTTTCTTGTTTCTATTTATAGTGCTCAGTTCACTTTGTATATGAGTAAAACACACACACACATACACGTAGACTTTCTGCCTGGAGAAAAGAGAACATGCGAGGTTCTTTCTTTCCATTGCTGTGACTCTGTGACTTTAGTATTATGTGAAAAGTAAAAGCCTGAACAGAAATGGGAATTGACTGACCAATTAACAGGGCAGGCCCATGGCCATTTCTTAGATTCAGAGTATGAATGAATCAAGTAGAATAGAAGCAGAAGAGGGGGACAGGAAGGCAGAAGGAATTGCATGAGACAGATGTAAGGGCCTAGGTCAGAGGGCAAACTAAAGAAACTTAGCAGGGGGAGGGGGATAGTCTACTTACATCTGATACAAAACTTGGGAAACACTGGGTATCAAAGTTGAGGTCAAAAAGAGTGATTCTCATATTGTAGTGTGCATCTAATTCCTGGACCTTATCCCTGGAGACTTTGATTGAATGGGGCAGAGCCCCAAATCTCATGATTGTACAGTCGGATATTTTTATTCAAGTTGTCCGTAGCCCACAGTTTCAAAAAAGCTGCTTCAGACTTTCGCCCTCTTCAGCTTCCTTCCCTAATTGTCTGCGAGTCTGGTCACCTGACCACACTGCCTCTTCTCATTTCATTCCCGTCCTTCTCCTTTTGTGCTTTCCACTTTCCTGCTATCAAGATAATCTGATTATCACCTAATTTTTCAGATCTGTGAACCCCACATCTCTGAACTTAAAGGAATTCATCTCTGCTATTTATCAACAGAAAAAAAAATGAATCATACCAAGACAAATGATTAAAAACCACAACCCTCTCCTCCTTGGGTGTGTATTCCTGGGCCCCATAAGGCAGTGTGAGAATCTGGAGCCTTGTATCATGTGAGAGTCTTGGATAACTCGCAGGGATAGAGAGGGTGGGTGGGTAGATAATGATGCATTTCACAATGCAAGATTGGAGATAGAGAAGGGCTGGAGGTGCAATGAGGAGAGAAGCTTGGTTCTAGACCTTTGGTGTTTGAGGAACTTATAGGACATTGGGTTGGAGGTATACAATAGGCAGTTGATTATATGTACTTAATTCTCAGGAAAGAGAGCCAGGCTTGGGACATCGATGTACAGAGATATTAGTATGTCGATGCTATTAGAAATTGTGGTTATAGATGAGGTTTCCCGGGAAAAGAACTGGAATGGAACCCTGAATAAATACCACCTTTAAAGAAAGGAGGAGGAAGAAAAACCTATAGAGACAGGTTGAGAATGAAAGGTCTGAGGGAATGGGACATGAAAGTGAGCTAAGACAGAGACTCAGGAAGAAGACTGGGATCTGTGATCCCAAAGAACTCAACGCACAAGGTGCAGCCATCAACCAGACCCCAGCATTTGTCACTTAGCAGGTCACCAGTGATCTTACCAAGAGCAATCCGTATTGAGTGATGAGGCCCAAAACGGACAGCAGTGAGCAGAGGAGGCTGTGGGGTTACTACCTAAATGGTAGATACACACCAAATGCACATCAGAGTCAGAGAAGCAATGATTCAAAGCATCTAAAGTATCCTCTTCTGATCTTGATCTTATGCAGAATGAAAGTGAAATATCATTTCTAAAATCTAGAGGGGAGGGAGAATGAGATAAATATTGGTGGCATTGCAACTCAAGGTGTCTTGCTGTCACTCTGAGCAACTTTGTACCTTCAACCCACTGCAGTTGCTCTCCTGAAGAAGTGGTGTGTGTGTGTGTGTGTGTGTGTGTGTGTGTGTTTAAAATGTCCATCCTCCAACATTTCCTAAGGCTCCTCATATTTATACTAGAGGCCTGGTGCACGATTTCTTGCACGGGTGGGGTCCCTCAGCCTGGCCAGCAGGGGGGAGGGACCATGGGAGGTTGGCTGGCCATGGGAGGTTGGCTGTGGGAGCGCACTGACCACCAGGGGGCAGCTCCTGTATTGAGCGTCTGCCCCCTGGTGGTCAGTGCACGTCATAGCTACTGGGTGGTCTTCTGATTGTAACGATCACTTAGGCTTTTATATTTATAGATTTGCTTTCCCCTGAGCACAGCAGTGTTACCAAAAGGCAGTACCTGTAAAGGGCTAATAGGAAATACTCCCAGGTTCCAGTGTGCAAAGGCAGATCTCTATCTGCCAAACGGGAGATTTGTTTTAGCTTGTACCCACTCTGCGTGGTGCTCTGGGGTGCTCATCTGGTAGGGCTTGCTGTGGGATCGCAGCGACGGTGCTAATTAAATGTCAGTGGGCTTGGGAGCTGCCGTGAAGCCTTCATGCTCAGATGGCTGAGACAGAAGCAGGAAGCAGAAGCACATCAACTTTCCAGAAGCTCATTAGGGTTGGGCCTGGCTGGAATTCAGACAGCTTTCGTGCTCAGATCCTAAACGGATGCCGCAAGAGGGCTCACAAATGAATTCCTAAAGGAGTAAATGAACACATCTATATATTTTTAACAGAAAACAATTTCTCTTGGCAAGATTTCCTTGAAATCACCTCCTATTTTATTGACTATATCATGGATTCTTGAAGTGCCTCGTATTTAACTTGTTTTTAAAGTTGATCACTCCCACATGTTCGACATTGACACAAACTAAGAGAGAAGTTTTCTAAAGTAATAAATTAAACGTACATATCAAGAAAAGATCATTGCTTTGGGTACAGGTGGTGACAGGCAGCCAGACCCTTCCCAGCTTCTCTTGATGGCCTGACATCTCCTTTCCTGTGTGTTGCAATCTGAGTTGCTATGGTTCAGGGAATCAGTCTTGAGACGGTCATGTGCCTCTTCCTGGAATGACTGTGGGCTCCCTTTCTCAATGAGTGGCATGCATGATTCTCTAACCAGGTATCCAGCTAGAAACCTGGCATTCATCTTGACTCCCTCCCTCCTTGCCCCCAGGCAGCATGTCCATCAGTTCTACCTTCTGAATGTCTCTCAGATCAGCCCACTCTTCTCTCTCTTGGCTTCAGTTTCCTCTCCTGCCATCATCATTTCTTGCCTGGACAATGGCAGCAGCTTCCTGTCTCTTTGCCTCCATCCAAGGTCCTTTTCAATCCCACAGAGAAGTCAGAGGGATTATTTAAAATGCCAACCTGTTGTGTCTGTCTCCTCATGAAACATTGCAATAGCTTCCAGTGGAGCAGAGTATATGCCCACTAACAAGGCTTAGGAGCCTTTTTATGATTGTGTTCCTGATTATTCTTTTTTTTATTATTATTTCAGCTCATATTTATCAAGTGCTTCCTTTGTCTCAGGTGCTGTGTCTCATCTAATCGTCACAGTAGCTCACTGAGACAAATATTAAAGCACTGTTATTAACCTCATTTTGCAAATAGTGAAGCTTAGCAAAGTTGAGTTGCTTGCCCATAGTTGCTCTGTTAAAAAGTAGGACAGAAGGGATTTGAACTCATGTCCTTCACTACTACCTGGTCCAAAACCACCACCATCTCTCACCTGGATTATTGCAATAGGCATCTAACTTCTCCCCACTTCCATTCACCCATGCATTTCTTAGTGTCTTCTCTAGCCCAGCAGCTACATGGAACCCTTAAAAATGTCATGTAGATAATGTCACCTCTCTGCTCAAAACCTTCTAATTCTTGTGAATTTCTGAGCAAAAGTCAAATCTTGGTATTGGCTTCTAAAGTCTCCCAATATGATCTGGTTCCTCTGCCCCCGCTACCCACCTCTCCACCACCTTTCTCCTTACCTGCTCAAGCCACCCTGGTCTCATGGCTCTGCTTTGAATCCAAGAAACATAGTCCTTCTTTGTGCCTTTGAGTTTCCTGTTTCTTCTGCTTTTTAAGTTTCTATTAACGTGGTCTCTGACCATTTGCTTTAAAATGGCAACCTCCGGCCCCCTAGTGCTCATTACTCCCATCTTCTGCTTTCTTTTCTTTTGTGCATTTTCCCATTTTGAGAAACCATATATATGTTGGTTTATGTCTTGCCCACCGCCAGAACGTCAACTCTGTAAGGATAGGAGGTTTGTGTGTTTTGTTCAATGTTATGGCCCCAATGCCTAGAGAATTACCGGGCCAGAGGAGAGGTTTATCATTAAGTATTTTAGAATGAACATGCAAGGAGTACACGAATTATTTCATTTAGCTCATAATTGCTCAAGTTATAAGGCGATTTTTTGTTTGTTTTGGATTAGGATAAGTGGGTCTTGGTTATTTTAACATGTTTTATGGATCTGACAATATTGTTTCCTTTATCGATAATTCACCATATAATAAATACCAAAGAAGCTTATAATGCAGGCAGGCACTTTGTCTGTAGTTTCAATATGTTTGTATTTACTTGTAATACCTGTACCCTTAAATGTCTTCTCTACCAGTTAGCGATATATTTTTTTAAGGAAAGAAAATATGTTTTTCTAAGTGATTTTGCCTCTCAATTTTTCCCCTCCCTCCCTCTCTTGTCTTTGCATGCCTTCCCTTTGTCTTTTCATTTGCAACCTGGGTAATTTAACTTCTGAATGACTAGATAACATTTAAAAGGGTGTTGGGTGTCACCTATTGAACACATAACAAAATACATGTTCGGAAATTCTTTGTCTCTTTTCACTTAGATTCAGCTGATCTGAATCCTTACTTAGAGTTCAGCTTCACCTTGCCACCTCATTTCCTCTTTTGTTAGGTCTGCTTTTGAAATGCAGAAGTTCGCTTGAGCAATAATGCTCTCACTTTTGAGAATCACTCTAACAAAAGCTGGCCCTTTTTAAGCAGCTGTTGACGAGACAGTTAAACATAGAGATGGCACTAGCATGATGTTTCTCAGTCTGATGTAACTCAGAAATAGAAAGTTGCAAACTGAGGTTGAGATACTTTCAAGCAATTGAGCTTTAAGTTCCTGAAAATTCTCTCACAGTGCTTCTTTTCAATCCCCCACGTTCCACCCCTGGTTTTACGTCGGGCTAATTGGTGCACTTCAGAGGGGATCCCTGAGCACACTGGCAGTGTGAGAACTGGCGTGGAACTCATCGTTATAAATCCAAGCCTTTAATTAACCCACTTTAATGAAGCTTTGTCAAGACCATGAGCGACAGGAAAGCAATGGCCGCTTTCTTAGAAGCGATATGTCCTAGAGGAGAGAAGAATTGTAGTAGCACTGTGCTCTTCCCTGAACCTGGTTGGTTGAGGAACTTACGGAGCATTAGGAGCACAGATCCTCCAGGGATTCTCTTTGATATAGTATCGTGGGTGTTATTGTTATTTCACAGCTGGGTAAATTACACATGAAAAGGTCAAGTGACTTGTATGTGTCCCCGTGAAGGGTCAGCCGCAGAACCGATGATGGTCCCTCAGTGTGGCGATAAGCCCACTCCCTCCAACCATGACTCTGAGAATAAAGGCTCTGAGTTTCCCCAGTCACCCACAAGGCCTGTGTTAATATGGTTAGGGCCTCAAAAAGATGGCATTTTTCACCTCGTTGCCGTGGGGGGAGTCGCTGTAAACAATGAAAGAATCAAAATGCTTTTGAGGAGATGAGCAATGCTCTAATTCAGTGGTTCTCAACCTTCCTAATGCCTCGACCCTTTAGTACAGTTCCTCATGTTGTGGTGACCCCCAACCATAAAATTATTTTCGTTGCTACTTCTTAACTGTAATTTTGCTACTGTTATAAATCGTAATGTAAATATCTGATATGCAGGATGTATTTAGGCGACCCCTGTGAAAGGGTCGTTCGACCCCCAAAGGGGTCGCGACCCACAGGTTGAGAACCACTGCTCTAATTCCTAATATCTTTGTGTTGTAAGTGAATGACTAAATTACTTTATCCCAGAAATAGAAATTAAAACATCTTTCACATTTACAAATTGTAATTCGACATTTTCTAAAAATCAATCTCTTTTGGAAAATTAAACACATTTACCTTTAAAAAGTTGAACAAACAAAAACACTCTGTGCCATCCATTCCTCCAGTCATCCATCCATACATACATTCAATAAATATTTAATTTATTGTTCCATGCCAAACTGTTAGAGATGCAGGGGACATGACAGTGACAAAAGAAAATTCCTGTCCTCCTAGGGCTTACATTCTAGGTAAGGGAGTTACATTAAAATCAAGTAGTTAATAACTCACATGCACATGTTATTATTTTAATTATTATGGAGAAAGATCCTTTCGTTCTTCTAGTGTTTCCCAAACCACATTTGAAAAATCACTAGGGAGGGGACATGATGGCAAATGCCCAGCAAATTCATTTTTAGATGCTTGAAGAAGCTACGGAACTAGTATTGTCCTCTCGTCTCTGGGTCTGAAGAAATACATGACTTCCTTTATGGGAATAGTGATGTTGTGGAGCAATTGGTGGACCATATTTCCCCCTCATTGGTGGGAGTGGGGTTCTTCGGGGTACCGTTAAAATAAGCATCTTCAAAGTCCCCACAGGAGAATGAGATGTGGTAAGAGGCTTTATTTGCTTGGAGTTATATTTCTCGGGTTCCAAAGCCTCATGCCCCTTAATTCAGTCCTGGAAAAGGAGCAGCTGCTTCTGATTCAGCAAAGCCAGAAGCAGGGCCAGTGTCCAAAGTGTCCTTTCCATCGTGAAGCTGGGTCCAGCCGAGCATCAGGCCAGTTAAAGTCCATTGTCCGTTGTGGAGTCCACGTGGCCATGCAAATGCAAAAAAAAGCGCCCCCTGCAGTAGGAGTGCCAAGAGAGCTAGAGGGCCACGAGCCAAGAGGGGGAGAGGCTCCTATGTCTGGTGGTTTAAATGTTCAGGTTTTGCCCCCTTGCAGGGGCCACGCTTTTCTGGCCACTGACTTGTTCCCAGGTGTAACTAACAGGTAAGCACCTTCCATGGCACACAGACCTTCCTGGGCATGCGTCTCTGGTCCAGACCCTGCCCCCAGTGATCTGTGGAAAATAGACTTGGAGAATGTTTACTGCAGCTTCCTGGCAAAGCTGTATAAATGGCATGCATCTATTATCTAGTCTTCTCTTTACTCCGTCCCTGTTAATAATAACCAGGTTATTACCACGGTATCAGTGAGACCCAGGAATTTCAAAGACTTGTCTTTATTTTTTCTGCTTCCAGGGTTGAGCTATCAAACATGTATTTATTATTATCCCTGAAGGTCTTTTATTGATTTTTCTGTAATTTCAGACAGACCCTAATGAATAGGAGTCTAGATCAGTGGTCGGCAAACTCATTAGTCAACAGAGCCAAATATCAACGGTACAACGATTGAAATTTCTTTTGAGAGCCAAATTTTTTAAACTTAAACTATATAGGTAGATACATTGTTAATAACTTAATTAGGGTACTCCTAAGCTGGCCTTTGCTAAAAATGTCCTCAATCTGAGGGGTCGACCTCAGCGAACGTACCCCCACTTCTTCTAACACCACTTCTTCAAAATAGACTCGCCCAGGCCGAAAACCGACTTCTGCGCATGGGCCACGAAGTTTCAATCGCACTGTACGTGCGCGCCCACATGTGGTATTTTGTGGAAGAGCCACACTCAAGGGGCCAAAGAGCCGCATGTGGCTCGCGAGCCGTGGTTTGCCGACCACTGGTCTAGATCATCTGAAAATTAGTTGTGTGTGGGTGTTATTGTTGTTTTAATTTTGGCGAATTTCTTGCCATTTTGCATGTATCTTTGTCTTCATTTGGCCACTGTTTTAATGGAAATGACAAACTGACCTCTAGGAATCACAAATAATTTAGTTTAGATTTAGATAAATAAAACCTCTTAAAAGAAACAAACTCCTTTGGTAAAGATTCTATGGTGAAGGCTATTGCTGGTGTTCTAGGGTCCCTCCTTCAGTCCTGGGGGGCAGAGAAGCGACCAGTTCCTTACTTCCCTCAGTTCCTGAGTGTGTGGCCAGGATGAGAGAAAACAGTCCTGAGGTGCAGCTTCCCGGGGGGTCTGTGGTCCTGTGGTCTGCGGGTGCACGGAGTGCTCAGGGGGCTGCGTTCTCTCCCCGGCTCGCCACACGCGGTTCCTCAGAACGGACACCCCCTCTGTTTTCTGTCCTGCTCATTGCTGGCCTTCCTCTTGGCCACACTGTCTTCCCAGCCTTCTCTTTGGATTCTTAAGAGCCTATTTTGGAAGTCCAGAAGAATGAACATAGTTTCTTTCTCTTTTCTTCCAGTTTCAATCCAAATTCTGCTCGAGATAATATAGACAAATGTATTTGGCTAGGGAATGAAGACATCTGGGAAAGAGAAGAAAGAACAAGAATTAACTTTTTAAGAAAGACTGAGATTTGTTACTTTTCGCAACTGCCCTATTCAGTTACACGGTTTGGTGGAGAGTCAGCACTTTGATCTGCTTTCCACCGTCCATCTGTGACACCCTGGGCCATATTCTCTCCTCTCGCTCTACCCCTCCCCCCAGCTCCTTCATGTTCTCACCCCTCTCCTTTGGGAAACCCACCATTTCCGCCTTGAGAAACGAGCCCTTCACGATTTAACCTCAGACTTAAGCTGGGCATTGGTGGGGGTTTCCCAAAGCCTTGATTCTGCTGACTGAAGTGGAAAGGGAGTGCTCCTCTGGTAGGAATGCCTGAAGCTGATTTCCGTCGAATGTGTCTGAGTGCGAGCATCCGCTGCCACAGTGAATAATTTCTTGCTGAGACCACACAGCTGAAATGTCTCATGTGGAAATGCCTTTTCTTCTTCCTAACACGATTTTGACCCTGCTCAGAAAAGAATAATGATTCTGGCATTCTTATTCTAGAGGAATAGTTGTTTCTTCTTTGGGCTATCTATACTAATAAAAGGGTAATATGTTAATTAGACCGGACATCTTACGGACAACCTTCTGGACATCCTTCCGGACAAAGCCACGATGGCGGGGCTGAAGCAGAGGCAATTAGGGGTGATCAGGCCAGCAGGGGAGAGCAGTTAGGGGGATCAGGCAGGCAGGCAGAGACAGTTAGGGGCGATCAGGCAGGCAGACAGCGGCGGTTAGGGGGGATCAGGCAGGCAGGGGAGCAGTCAGGCAGGCAGAATGGTTAGGGCAGGCAGGCAGGCAGGCAGGTGAGCGGTTAGGAGCCAGCAGTTCCAGATTGCGAGAGGGTGCAGGCCAGGCTGAGGGACACCCCCCTCCGTGCATAAATTTCTTGTACCGGGCTTCCTGTTTTCTTTATAAAGGATCTCCCAGTCTGGAGAGTAGCTCTGGACAGATGGCGCCATTCCCAAGTGGATTCCCTCTAATCCCCAAATTCCTTTATTGGTAGAAGGGAAGAGAATGGGTAAGAAGACCTCGGTTTATCTGGCCACAGATAGAAGAAAAAGCCCTTTATGTTGTATTTGTATTGTCTTCTGCTGTGTGTGTCCCTCCCGCTTCCCAAATACATATGTTGGATCCCAGTGCCCAATGTGCTGGGGTTTGGAGGTGGGGCTATGGGGAGGTGATAAGGTTGTGACGGCGGAGCCCTCATGAATGGGGTTTTTGCCCTTATAATAGAGAATGGAGAGAGAGTCCTCGTTTTTTCTGCCAGTGATCTTATATTGAGAAGACATAAGCTCCTGAGGAAGGAGCCCTCCCCATACACCAAATGTTGTACTAGTGCCTTGATCTTGAACTTCCTAGCCTCCAGAAATGTGAAAAATAAATTTCTGTAATTTATAAGCCACCCAGTCTGTGGTATTTTTGGTTACAGTAGCCCGAACAGACTAAGACAGCTTCCTAGGGCTTCCATAACATACCACTGTGCCGTGCCAGCACGGCCAAGGGTGAACCTGAGGAGGGGCGCTGAAGATTGAAGAAAAGACAAGAGAATACAGCTGGGGCTCGGTGGATCTCCCTTGCCTGGATGAGGTCACAAAAGACCCAGCCTGCAAGCCGATGCTTTATTTTATAGTCTGATTAAAACAAGGGTAGATTAACATGTATACAAATGTTCTTGTTTTGGCAACACTTGCTGCACCTCCCACAGCCCATTAGCTACTTAGGAAGGAATTAGGGAGGGCTACAAGGTCAGGTGTAATTATGCTAGGAGAGCTCTGCCCTCCAGGCTGGGACTTGTTTGTGGCCCTACCACAGGTCAGCCCAAGGCTTGACCCTAGAGCTGCTCCCTATATATTATCACACACTGGATACCTTAAAACAGCAAACATTTACTCCCTCTCAGTTCTGGGGGTTGGAAGTCCTAAATTTCAGTGTCAGCATGGCCATGCTCTCTCTAAGGTTCTCAGGTAGGATCCTTCCTGCATCTTCTTAGCTTCTGCTAGTTGCCAGCCACCCTTGGTGTTTCTTGGCTTGCGTCCCTTCAATCTCTCCTGTCATCAGATGTCATTCTCCTTATGTGTGTTTGTGCCCAAGTTTACCTCTTGTTATAAGGATACTACCTTAATCCAGTAGGATCTCATTTTAACAGCATTACATCTTCAAAGAGCCTATTTCCAAATAAGGTCACGTTCACAGGTACTGGTGGTTAAGTCTTGAATGTATCTTTTTGATGGAAATAGTCTGAAATAACCGTCTTCTCTAATCAGACTCCTCATGTGGGTATTTAGTATGGCTCCAAATTCTTGTCCTGTCTTCCACCCCCCATATTCCATGCCCATTTTAATACAGATTCTTCTCTACACAGAATGACTTCCTTGTGCCATCCTCTTTCCCCTTTCTACTATGAACATTTTACCCATTTCTTAAAACTTTTATTAGAAGCATTTCTTGCATGATTCTTTTTTGAAAGCCACAAATCAAACATGATTCCTTGTATTTCTGCCTTTATTTTCCTCATATGAATTACATTTCAATAATTGTTTTAATTCTTCCAACTAGAAAGTGGGTTGTTTAAAAGAAGAAAATAAGTCTTTCTTACCCTGTAATTCCACAATAGTTTTGTGCTTTGCACATAGGGTCACGCAATCAGAGAAAAACAGATGTTTTGAAAATACAGGGCTTGTGTGTTTTAAGCACGTTAGAATAAGTGAAATCTTAGTTTATACACTCTTCTCTGGATTACTCTCTGCTTCAAACAGGAAAAATGTTTGGTATAAAAGCATTGTACAGTTATTATCCAAAACATATAAGGCAATTAATCTGTCTGCAGGCTCCAGCTCATTTTGTGATCTTTGGAAAGGCAGTTGCCTTTACCAATTAATAAAAGTAGAACTCACACGAAAAATTTCACAGATGGGAAGAGCCAAAAAATAATTATTGTTGAATATCACTCAAGTGCAATTGCTTGTGTTTTTACTCCATTCTTGTGTGAACCAAAATGGAAACAAACATTAAAATCCTAATGACACGAAGATAAATGTGAAATAGAAGTTACTAAAAGTAAAAAGACTGAGTTTGTCATCTTTATTCCCCAATCCTGGTTTTTAAAAAACTGCACAATGTTAGTCAAAGACTCTGCTGTAGTTTATATGTGCACTTACAAGTGTGTGTGCCTTTTATGTATACATACATATTTTTATTCCTATTTAGTGTTGCATGTGTATTTAAATTAAAAATATGTTATTAATATGAGATGATTGATTTTACTTTTTTATTTTTAACACATAATGAACTCAAATCCCTAGCCTTTATTGGCTATCTTTCCCTGTGGGTGATGTGTCTTTATTTTTTTTTTTTAATAAAGATAACTATCCACCAATGCTTTTGAGCCCTCTGCATTAATATATAGGCATCTCTCTGTTCATATATTACATCAGGACTAGTGTTTCTATTTGTATTAATGAGCTAATAAGACCTATTTATTGGTAAAATTATTTGGGCACTGCTTATTAAGTTAGCACCGTGTCCACCCAATATATAAAGCAATTGCTACTACTTTGCTTAATAAAGATTGTTGTGGATTGAAAGTATTTCTAGGACCCAGAGATTTCTTGCCCATGATATTGTTCCCTTTTAGCATTCAGTGCTGCTGCCCATGTTCACATTCTCATTATTGCTAATATTGATTGTTGGTTGGATTTTTAGGCCATGCTGTGTAGTGACATCAGCTAATTTCAAGTATTGTTGTGAGGGTCTCTGTCAGGTAACATTGGATATCATAGATGGCTGTCCTTGAATATCTTACTTAGCTGTCTTTCAGTTTTTAATTAGGATTTAAATTAGATTTCTTACTGTGATGGCTCCCTACAAATGTGCTATACTCATCCAGAAACTTACCAAGTGTTTTCACCATTGATTTCTAAAGCACTTAATAGTAAACTAGAGGCCTGGTGCACGAAATTCGTGCATGGGTACCCTCAGCCCAGCCTGCACCCTCTCCAATCCAGTACCCCTTGGGGGATGTCTGACTGCCGG
>NW_005871499.1:492508-527690 GCF_000147115.1 Myotis lucifugus
CCCTTTTCACACACAGAAGCCGCAGGGCAATCAGAGGATTGGGGGAGCTCCCCCCTATCAGGCACAGAGCAGGGCTGATCAGGGGGTTGGGGTGCCTTCCCCTGTCATAAACAGAGCAGGGCGGATAGGGAGGTTGTGGCCCCACCCCCGGTCACACACAGAGCCGCAAGGGCGATCAGGGGGTTTGGGCGCTGCCCCCCTGTCACGCTGATCCTGGTGCCGGGAGCCTTGCTGCTCCGCTGATCCCGGTGCCGGGAGGCATATTACCCTTTTACTATATAGGATAGAGGCCTGGTGCATGGGTAGGGGCTGGCTGGTTTGCCCTGAAGGGTGTCCTGGATCAGGGTGGGGGTCCCCACTGGGGTGCCTGGCCAGTCTGGGTGAGGGGCTGAGGGCTGTTTTCCGGAAGCGAGTGACTGAAGCTTCCAACCGCTCCTTGTTTTCTTTTTCTTTTTTTTTTTATTCTGGGCCAGCTTTAGCTCTGAGGCCTCGCTGCTGAAAACATCGATACAATGTTGCTAAAGCCCGGCTGAATGAAAGCCGGTTTCTGGTGTTTTGTTTAGCTTCTTATTTGCAACATAGTACATAGTTGCTTAGAGTTGCAGGTGAGAGGCCGGCAAGGCAGGCGGGGAACGTTGGAGTCCGCAGCAAGCAAGCCTCATGTTCGCTTCCAGCTGCCTGGCTGCCGGCCGCCATCTTGGCTGACAGTTAATTTGCATATACTCACTGATTAGCCAATGGAAAGGGTAGCGGTCGTACGCTAAATACCATGTTTCTCTTTTATTAGTGTAGATAGTAAATGATGCTGTTTCTTCTTTAGTACCTGGGGTTGTTTTCTTTATTTAGCCATATAAACAGGAGCATGACAGGGAATAGTAAGCAAAATGTGGCTACAGAATTCTTGAGATGGAAACATGCTTCTCATGTGGAAGGAATAGTCCGGAGCCCAGTGTGGCCGGGACTGTGCGGAGTTCAGAAAGGTAGGGGGGCAGGTTCTGTAGTGCTGTTGGCCCTGGTGAAGACTTGGCTTTCACTCTAAATGAGATGGCAGCCTTCAGAGGGTTTTGAGCAGAAGAAGCATGATCTGATCAGAAGGATAGCCCTGGCTCCTGGGTTAAGGCTAGACTCTAGAGGACAAGGATGGAGGAGGGAGACCAGTTAAAAGGCTACTGCAGTATTCCAGGTGGCTCTGACCAGGGAAGGGTGGAAGTGTGAGAAGCAATTTGACGATAGACATAGACATAGATGATGGTTATTACTAATCAATCATTGCTCCCTATACTTTGTCAACAGGCTTCATTTCAAACATCTCATTCTCACTAACCCTTCTTAAGCAGCACTTCTAATTATTCTAGCACCTCCTCTCCAATACATTTTTAAATGACATTAGAAGCTACAATTCATTGATCCTATCACTTTTTCATTGTCCTTTCTGGCTTCATTTCCTTCCCTAGTCAGCTTAGATTTCATGGGCCCATTTAAATTCCTTGCATGGAAGAAACCAGACAGCTGAACCTCTCTGGACAAAAACTCACAAACATGCTTACTGGCCTCATTCACTGGCCTCACAGACATGTGTCCTGGTCTGCACTGGGTGAAGGAAACTCTTCCATTTAGATACTAGATCATTCCATTCTTACCTAGTCAAAATGTTGCTCTAGCAAATGTCTCTTCTCTCTCAGAAACCAAACAAAGATGATATTATAATACTCATCTTTCAGAAACCCTTCCTTGTACCTTATCCGTTTCTCTAGCTACCACCTATTTCTTGGCCCCCCACAATACTTTTTAGGAGTTCACCTCATTGTATTTTTACTTCCTCTATTCCCATTCTTATTTGGATGGAAAATAATACAATATTATTAAATAATAACACAGGATTAAACTTTGTTTCGTGAACCAACCTATATAAAACAGGAAATAGTTTTCTTGAGTGATTTATAAATATTCCTAAAATTCAATTATAAAATAATAGCTTCAAAAATGATTTGCTCTAGAGCAGCATTAATGGAATGAATATTTAATTTACCAAATTATCACTTACAAAGACAATGTTTATTTGGCTATATAGACGTAGATGATAGAGACCTAAAACCTGGATTTTTGTTCTGGAATAGTTTCTGGATTATTGTTTAAAATCTATCTCCATTCTTTGTAATCACAATTTGAATGAACGTCCCACACATAATACAGAGACTTATTTATTAGTCTGTAAATGTTGATAAAATACTGAAATGAACTATACTGCTTGAGTTTAATACTGGCTCTATTATTGTCTAGCTATGTTATCACAGACAAGTCCCTTAAAATGCTCTATGCCTTAATTTCCCCACTTGTAAAATGGGGATAATAAGAGTGTCTACCCAGCCCAGGCTGGATGGGCTCAGTTGGTTGGAGTGTCATCCTATACACCAAAAGGTTGTGGATTTGATCCCTGGTTGGGGCATTTACAGGAGGCAACTAATCAATCAACTTCTCTTCTCTTCCCCCCTCTTCCCCCCTCTTCTCCTCTCTTCCTCCCTCTTCCCTCCTCTTCCCCCCTCTTCCCCCTTCTTCCCTCCTCTCCTCTTCCCTCCTCTTCCACCCTCTTCCCCCCTATTCGACGGATCGTGGCTGCAGTTGTGTGGGTAGGACAAAAGCCAGGAAGCGCGAAATCTAGGCTTGCCTTCATCCCTCTCTCCTCCTCCTCCTTCTCCTCCTCCTCCTCCTCCTTCTTCTTCTTCTTTCTCTCTCTCTCTCTCTCTCTCTCTCTCTCTCTCTCTCTCTCTCTCTCCCTCCTTCTTCTTCTTCTTCTTCTTCTTTCCTTTCCTCCCTCTCTCCCTCTAAAATCAATAAAAACATATCCTTAGGTGAGGGTTAAAAATAAAAAAGAGTGCGTCCCCAGGATCTCTTAGTAGGGTCAAATGAGATCATGTACTTAAGTGTTTAGGACTGTGCCTGCAACAGAGTAAGAGACAGGACCTGTGTTATGAATAAAATTATATGGAGATCTTTGTTACTAGAAGCCCCCTGGGAACTTGAGGCATAAATAGAATATCTAAAAGGTTAAAGACATTTCAAGGTTTCAGGAAATTATTTAATAGAACCATAAAATTGACAGTGAAGGCACTACTAGCTATCTACAAAGTGAGAGAATTAGCCAACAAGTGCCATAGGCATTCAAATGAGAAAGATTACATCTAGTAACAGTGGTTTGTAATTTATGGTGAGATTTTTGTTTTTTAAATGTCTGGTTTCAATTATAATAAAACTGAGATATGTACCCATAAAGTGCCAGTTTTGATGTGTGAAGAAACAGAAGCAAAGGAGTTCAGTACAAACTTGATTAGATGCCATAAGAGAAATGCTTCTGAAACACAGATACCTATTTTTGTGTATATAGAAGCTGCCATTATATCGGCACCATTGCACTGCACTGTCACACTGTCGACCGAGTTGTTTTACATGTGCATGTACTTTAAATTTATTGTAGGGGATATCAATTACCTATCATGGCATTTACTTTTTCCTGGCACAGTTATACAATTATGGAAGATACAACTTTAATCAACAAATATTAATTGAGCAACTACTCTGGACAAGACATAGTTTTCTCATGCTAAGAACATATATATTCCCAAATAAAAATATAAGACTGATGTAGTAATAGTGGATTCTTGTGATTTCATTGTTTTTGCCTTTCAAATAGGCATGCTTTCCTGACATGTAATTAATTGCCACGAACCCCAGAACTGAAGCTCTGTGTACAAGTGGACAAAGTAATTTCAAAGTTTGTCTCCAGGAAAGGGAGTGGGAAAGATCTAAAACTTGTTTTCTCTCTCTTTTTCCCTCTAGTTGGCCCGTCACAACAAATTATTACAGCAGATGCTCAAACCAGGATCAGATCCAGATGATGGAGATGAAGCCTTAAAGTATTATGCCAACCACACCGCACAGATTGAGGTAACTGTCCATTATTTCTTGAAAGGGGCCAACTGTGAAAAGATATATTTACTTTCTATTTCAGACCTTTTTCATAAGTGTTTCCCAGAACAACGAAGCCAAATTGATATAAGCTGTAAAAATACACACTAAAAAATGAGATGTGAGGAGTGATCTACAAAAATTTGAGGCACACAACATTTTTTTCAAAGTTGTCTTTTGTGTTTTGGCCATGACTATTTAAGTTTCCTTTTGTAACTAATAAGGTAGTTTTGGTTCTGTTTTGTTTCGGTCATGGAAGCTTCATCACAGAGCAGTGATGTTTTAGAGGAAAGATTATGATATTATATGTCGGGGGGTCTCCCTTCTCCACGTCCAGCACTGGGACAGAGAGAGAGCGAACCGGTTCTTTGAGTAGAGGCGCTTGGGATTGAGAAAGAAATGAAAGAGACAAGACACAAAAATAGAAGAAGCGGGGTCTGGGTGGGCTTCTGCCCTCTGATGGAGGGACAGACGGGGCCACCAACACCGGAAGTAAGTTTAATATGTACTCGAAGTAACAGGAAGTGACATCACATCTGGATGGGCCTTGAGTTCCTGGCGACATAATGGGATCCACCCCCTTAGCACCTGGGCTGGAAAAGTCAGACTGAGTGGCGTCCTTGCCTCTTGGCTAGGACCACCTCCAGGGCGTGGCTCTGCCTGCGCCCTGGGTTCAGTTGACAATATTTTTAATAACGCCCGTTGTGCCTATCAGTGGCCCCCCCCACAATAATAGAAGCGGTCATTTAAGAAAAGGTTTCTTTTTAACACTTGGAGTGGGGGAAACGAGTTAAGTCGGCTCGCGTGAATTGCGCGTACTCCGCGGGAGCCGTCTTTAACTCGGTTCATATAGATTTGCGGTGGAGTGCGGGAAACGTGTAAACTCGGGCCGATTGTAACTGCGTATTACCAAATATTTGTTTGTAATCCACCCTTTTGGTGGATGGAACAAAACCAAAAGACAGAGCCATAAGCGGTCATTTAAGAAAAGGTTTCTTTTAAAAAACTATAGAAGGCTTATTAAAATAGAGATCTCTGTCTAAGAAAATATTCGAAAGTGTAAGAAACACTGAAGTCACAAATAAAGTTTTTATATCGATAGCATAAACTTGGGATGGTGTAAGAGTTTCCATTTTCAGTATGCAACAATTGACCTCCCCACCCCATAAATGAGACATTCTTTAATGGCCGGTGGCAGTTCAGGAGGTGTGGGTCCACACAGACTTATCATGATGTGTTGTGAGACCCATCTGGCTGTCATTTACGAGCTATGGTGTCGTTCTGACTCTAGTTGGCAGAGCTAATCGGGCAGAAGTAGGTAGAGTGGTAGATGCTTGTCACTAGTAATTTACATTCAAACATTCATTCACTTTGGCAGATATATTTTAGTGTTCAGCAGAGTGCATGATGGGCATCACTGCTCTTAACTCTCGTGATATATAATCACTAGACCTTATTGTTTACTGTTGCCAAACCTTTGGAATAATGAGCATTATGACCTGTGTCACAGAATGGATCCCTTGCTAGTATTTATAAACATGAATATTCCTGTAGCTTTTGTGGGATACTTGACCTAATGGAAACTATTAGATGGACCAGCAGCAAAGCGTTGCTTTCTGCATCAGGTGCTTAGGAAACAGAGGCTGGCAAAGTCAGGGAGCTGGAGAAATGGATACAAATAGATCATCAAGCCATTATGGTTCTAAGGAAGGTCCCAGAAGCCAAAGTGCAAAGCGAGGTGATTAGAAAAGATCAGGAAAAGCCAGGAGAGTGGGTAAGCCAGAGGTGGGGATTGGGGTGTGTGAGAGATGGGGCTATTGTTGAAGTCGGACTTTTATTGGTTTCCCAGCAGTGAGGTAAGATTTAGCTGGAAATACATGAGTTCAGTAAACATGTACTGAGCATTTACTCGCTACCAATTCTCATGCTCATTCAAAGACCACCTCATATGACCTGCCCTCTTTTCTTCACAGTATTCGTTCATTTCCCCTCACTGTGCTCCTGACACAGTGTGGTCATTCTGTTGGTTTAACATGCAGTATTGCTTCTTATGTGTCATTTGTCCTCTGTATGAGGCAGGTCCTGGTCATCTTTTTATTTCCAAAACTGAACACTGTATCTGGCATATCACCACAATGATGAATATTGTGGAAAATCAGAGTTTGTCGGTAAGTTATAGACTCAAAGATCCCGGGAAATAAGAAGCACCTTGTGGATTACCTGGTCTGCTCACCCATCCAAGGAGGAATTGCTTTATAATAGCTCTGTAGCTTTCAGTTCTTCCTGTGTTAGAGACCTCACTACTTCAGGGGGAACTGATCCAATTTGGAACTCTCATAATTAGGAAAAAATATTTTCTGATAAAGAGTGCACACTATGCCCGGTCAGTTGCTCAGTGGTTAGCGTTGACCTGTGAACCCAGTCAGGGCACATGCTGGGGTTGCGGGCTCGATCCCCAGTAGGGGGCATGCAGGAGGCAGCTGATAGATGATTATCATCATTGGTGTTTCTATCTCTCTCTCCCTCTACCTTCCTCTCTCTGAAATCAATACAAGTAATAATAATAATGTCTTCACACATGCAGGCCTTTCCCATCTTTCTCCTCAGTCTCCTTTGTTATGTTGGTGATGTCTCACCTCCTGGTTGTAAAATAGCTGCACAGTTTCAGGCATCATCTCCTTACACTACCTTTTGTTCTCAGCAGGAACAAAGAATATACAGGCAAAAAGCACTTTTGTGTTAGCTATTCGGTTTTGTTGTTGTTATTATTTTGTTGGTCTCAAAGGCTCTCTACCTTTTTGGAAACCAAATCTTTCCTGAAAGCCTCCCCCCACCTCCCAGGATATCTCTCCTCATGCCTCATTCTCCAGAAGCAGGTCACATGCTCACCAACACCCCATTAGTGGCAAAGGGAAATAGGCCCCTCTTCTGGTTTAGGCCAGTCTTGATTCATTCTTGGGGGTTGGGCAGCATATGTAAATGTGAACCTTCAGATTTGGTTTTCACAGACCCTTGTTACATGGTAAAACTGTATGAAAATATTTAGCCTGGTTTTTTTTTAATCTAACATTAAATTGTCACAAATACCAAATAAGAAAAGTTCAAAATAATGAATATTTATATATAGGTATATGCTAGAATGGATATTCTACCTACAAAAGTTATGTGTTGCCACAAATAGGGAAATATTTTAATGACATAGAGCACCTTTCTCTGGCCTCATGTTGAGTGGGCCATTTGTTTCCCAACAGCCCTTTTTAGGAAGGACAGGCTAAGAACAAGACGCAGATATATCAAGTGCAGGGTGTAATGTAATTAGTGAGTCACTTGCTAATTAACACCCTCTCAATTCTCTCCTGTTCTTCATGAAAGTAAAAATGGGGTTAATGGTAATCCAAAAAGAATAAAGGCTTGGGCTTTTGTTATTTATAACAAAGTATAATATTTATGATACTTTAGTCAGTTACTATCTCTTCTTTCAAGAGAAAAATGTAAAGTAGTCCAGTAAAGGACTATCTAGGATACTTTAAACTGGCCTGTTTGTTTGTTTGTGTTTTCATTAACTGAATTCATAAAATGTCTTTAACATACTTGTGCGAAAAAAACAACAAGAGTATGCTAAGACCAAGGTGCTAACGGCTAAAGCATCTGTAAATTAATGTTTGCAGATTGTCCGGCATGATAGGACCATGGAGCAGATAGTCTTTCCTGTCCCCAACATCTGTGAATACCTTACGCGGGAGTCCAAGTCCCGTGTGTTCACTATGACCGAAAGGGATGAGCAAGGAAGCAAAGTGAACGACTTCTTCCAGCAAACAGAAGACCTCTACAATGAAATGAAGTGGCAGAAGAAAATCAGGAGTAAGTACAGTAAACGAACGTGGTGAGTTTGGGGCGTCGTGGTAGGCCCATTGGTACTTTGGGACACGTGACACTCTTCAGTTAAACTGGTTTTTAATTTCCTGCCATCTGATGTCACTGAGATCCCCTACAGCCTTAAGAAGATAAGCTCCATCTATATTCTTGGCTGGAGCCAAGACACCTGCAGCTTCATGCAAACAGAAACCTCTGACTTAGGTCATCTTCCAGTGCTGATCCTATAGTTTTATAAATATTATGAAATTCAAGGTTGCAATTGTATGTTTCAACTGTTGAACAGCTGCAGGGTTGAAGTCCCCAAATGGGCCCTGACTGGCCTTAACACTCAGTGAATGGCATGGAGATGCCGGTCCCCGCACGCTCATCCTCTCTCCTCTTAGGATTTTATGATGGAGCGGGTTGTTTCACGGTTTTCTGAAAGTCTTTCTTTCCCTATATCTGTACATTGCCAAATCAAACTAAAAATTTTGTGATGCTTGTATTCTAATAGAAATGTTGTCATTTTAAAGTTAAAAATGAGCATAATGCCATCCCCATGACTTATTTCTCAGGGCTCCAGTCTACTTGGAAATACGCAATTTTCAATTTAAAAGTTTGAGAGTTTAAAAATAAAATTTAATTTTCCCATGTAACTAATATCATGAGCTTCCAACAAAAATTGATAGAAGGAAACTCTTGATTAGGTCTTTTTTGTCTTTTGGGGACGTTTTCCAGACAAGCAGGCTTATGTCCTCAATATCTCTATTCAACACTGTGTCGTCATTCTAGTTTTCTAGGAATTTTAACGATTGTGGTTTTCGAATTTGAGTGGAGCCTGAGACACACCATCTTTGAAGATAAGGTGGCGGCGTGCATTGCCAGGCTTTCCTACAGGATATTTGAAAAAAATAAAGAAATTACTCTCCCTATAGCATAGCATTTTACTATGTAGAATCATATGAAGTTCAGAGAAAATTTTGGGTGTCCAGAATACATATGAATACTTGACATTTTTATTTGGGAAATTTGAAAAACATCCATTTTTATCCTTGACAAAAGGTAAATTGAGTAATGAACTAGTGTTTGTGGGATCTGTGCCTTTTTTGGATAAATATTTTGTCATTTATAAAAAGAAATCTTCAAATAACTTCCAGTATATGTTTTACTTTTAAAAATTGGAAGCACCTTATTGTGAGGTTATAGATAGAATCTAATTCATTTGATGGGTCTATTACCAATGTCTGCATCAACCTCTTCTAATTTTACCTTCATATTCTGCTTTTAACAATGAGGACTTGTTATTCAGGAATGTTGAAGATGCAGATGTTTACAGTTTATGATACATTAGTAACTTAATATCATAGTTAGTCGTAGCCTATCCTAGTGTTGTTGAAATGCTACCTTCCCAGAGAAGATGACACTGTGTATTGAAGGGTAGTACAGTTTATCAGTAAGCAACAGACCCCAGAGATTGGAATTCACAGAAAATAATTTGAAAAGTTTATCATTTTTATTTGAAAATTCATGTGCTTTCCCCCTTCAATTAATTCCATATTAAGTTAGAGAATGGACGAAGACCTGAAAAGTCATGTGGTCAAACTTACATGCATTACGTATCTGTTCAACTACTTTGGAGTGATAGAAAAAAATGATTTTTGTTTTATGTAAATTGTATGCAATAGATGCATTTGCTATTTCTTTTCTGATGACAAATACAGTTCCTTTTCTGAAATTATTCAGCAAACCCATTGTCACTTGTGGGTAGTTCTTATTGTATTTTTCACTTTCTTCTGCTGTTGCAAACCCAACAAGTCCTTGTAAATCACTAGTTCCCAAGAAGTGGTACTATGCCATGCTATTAAGTTTCATAGTTTCAGGTAACTGTGTCTGTGTCATAGGAATTTTCATCAGAGATATAAATGTGCCAGGGTTTTGTTTTTTATTTGACTTTAAGGCATTGGCATGGGACAAATGTATCAGCTTTCTACGTTATATAGCAGTGTGTACCATTCCATTAAAAATGGCCTCAGGCAGCTGCTAACCTATCTTTTCCCTAATCTTCTCTAGGAATATATTAGAGAGAATTAATACAGAATCACCTTTCCTATCCATCATTAGCAATTGCAAAATAACGCACCCTTCTACAATGGTTTGGTTGTGAATTGGCTAAATGATGAAGGAATCAAATAGAAAACTCCTTCATGGTCTTGATTATAAACTTACTAAAATAGAGCATATTAAGTGTTTATTTAAATATGCTTTATACGAGTTTACAAAAATGCATTTAGGAAAATGTAATTTCAGTAGGGTTGATGTGTGGAAACCAAAATTTATTTTTCTGTTCTATCCCCTTGCACGTCTTCCTTACTAGATAACCATGCCCTGTTCTGGTTCTCAAGACACATATCCCTCTGGGGGAGCATCTCATTCAACTTGGCCGTGTTCATCAATTTAGCTGTTGCTCTCTTCTACCCATTTGGGGACGATGGAGATGAAGGCAAGTGCTTGTCTTTCTTTAAATGATAAATATTTTAAAGTTCTAAATTAACATTCTCAATGCATTTCTTAGCTATTTAGAGCTGCAAAATAATAATGATTTAATTCTTATTAAATTGATTTTTCTATAGTTGTTGGTAGTAGAGAATTATAGTAAGTGGCATAGGCAGAAAACTATGGTCAATATAAATGTTATTTTGCAAAAACTCATATACAGAAGAGCTATGGTACATATTGATAAATAAAGCACTGAAAATTGTTATTTCTACCTATTATAGCCCAAAGCATTTTTATACATCATCATATCAATTATATAAATACTAGAGGCCTGTTGCACAGGTATCTTATCTGTTCATAGACTTATTGTGAGACTTTAATGAGGTGTTATGAGTAAAGCATTCAATAAACCTTAGTTGTTATAGATGTTGTTAGAAGGTCAATGTTGCTACTACACAGGGAAGCCCACTTGATGACCAGTGACAACTTGCCAGGAGCACTTGGAGTCAACTTAAAGATGAATTAGTTGATCATTAATATTCCTTCCAAAAAGTGCTAAAACAAATTGGATAAAATGATGGGGACATAGTAAGAACACAGCATCCAATTTGAAAGGTCTCCCAGTGGCCAAACCTGAAACATTTGAGAAAAAAAAAAATTGACAATATTATATAATGACCCATAAAAATCCAGGAATCTATGTTGATAGTGAGAAGAAAAATCTGTTAATCGAGGGAGTAGTGTCTCCCTTCAACCAGAGCAGTAATTAAAAGGGGATTCTTAAGGGGCAAGTGATTCTCAGATCATCATCTTATAGGGCCCTCCACCCTCCCACCCATCTGCAGATAATCTCTTCACTGTCAGGCTTCAGGAGCTCTGTTTTAATTTGTTTAGGAATCCAGGCCTTATTTGTGTGGCTGTAGGCTTGTTTTGTTTTGTTTTGTTGATTTGGTTAATTGGTTTCTTTGTTTAGCATATGTTTCTCCAAAGAAGAAACCTGTGTGGAAGTTGAGATATGAGGCTAAGCTGGGAGTGGCTGAGGCAGCAGCTGTTGATGCCAGGGAATCTCCTAGCTGTCTGTTCAGAAGTTGAACAGTGCATGCCTACCACCCCTGCCCAGTTCGGCAAAGGTGGGCTAGTTAGTGGAGTAAATTGTTATTGAGGGAATTTCTTATATTCAGATAGCATGTGATTTTTAAAAATACATCATATTTGAATGTGGATGTAGTTCTTTTTCCCCTAAAGTACTTTGTGTTAAAGAAAATAAGTTTCTCAAGGTGATTTTGATTCATTCGACTCAGTTACAACCATTTGATGGAATGTGGCTATATGCCAGGCACTATGCTAGGCCCTAGAGATACAAAGGTTGGTGAAGCTGTCCTTTCTTCAAGGAGCTCATGGTCTAGTGAAGGAATGGAGAAAGGAGTAAAACACAATAGTGAAGACCACCTATGGATTTATGGGTGGATGTCTACTTTGGTTGCAGTGAGGTGGAGAAAACAGAAAACTCTTAAGAGTCTATGTGGGAGGCAGAGGATCAGAGAGAGACTGGAAAGTAGGAGGCAGCATGATCTGTACAGGAAACTATAAACAAGTCAGTGTCAGGTAGACAGGAGATTTCCATTATGTGAATTAAACTGAGGTCTCTAATTTTGTTATTTGAAGTTTCTTTTTAGAGGATAAACTTTATACTTTCTAAGATTTAAAAATGTATAGAATGCATTCTAAATTTTTTTTCATTATAAAAGCAATACATGCTTATTATAGAAATCAATACAAATATAAATTAAGTATAGAAGACAGTCCCCCTTCCCATCCTCATTGGGTAAAAGTTGGTTTGACAATCTATACTGTCTTCTCGAGGGTTTGTCAGAGGATTTTGGTTTATATATATACTAGTGGCCTGGTGCATGAAATTCGTGCACCGGTAGGGGGTGGTGTCCCTCAGCCCGGCCTGCATCCTCTCCAATCTGGGATCCCTCTCGCAATCTGGGGCCGCTGGCTCATAACCGCTCCCTTCCTGCCTGCCTGATCGCCCCTAACCACTCTGCCTGCCGGCCTGTTCCTCCCCAACTGCCCCCCCACTGGCCTGCTCACTCCCAACTTCCCCCCCTGCCGGCCTGTTCGCCCCCAACTGCCCCCCCTCTGCCGGCCTGATCACCCCCAATTGCCCTCCCCTCTTGGCCTGATCGCCCCTAACCACCTCGGCCTCGGCTCCACCACCATGGCTTTGTCTGGAAGGACATCTGGAAGGTCTCCCGGTCTAATTAGCATATTCCCCTTTTATTAGTATAGATTTAGTATTAAATCTTCAGCTAGAAATCAATGATTCTTCTTACAAAATATGATTATAAATGATTGTCAATTGACAATACTATAAATTAATAGCCATTTTATATAACTTAAGTTTATTAATTCACAAATACATATTTACCATGTATTTAGCATACTTAGCCATTTATTTAGCATGTATCTTAAATATGTTCAAGATACCATGCTACCGCTATGTGAATTATTTCACTAAAGGGACCAAATGCCCAGTTTTAAGTGCATGGGTATAATTTTTTGTTTAATCAAAAGGAAATCTCAGCAAGCCAAATACTACCTGAGAAAAGTAGTCAAAATGTGATTAGGCGATTAGGCATTCATGACAATGCAGAGTATGACTACCAGAGTCAAAGCTGAGACTTTACATAACACATTGAGTTATTACTTATAAATTATACTGGAGTCCAATGTCTGGCTAAATGTGTAAACGTGTAAATTGTTAAATATGTAAAGATGTTGGCAGTTTCAGAGTGAAGCTCCACAGCTTGGGGAATTTGTAACTGGAGATTTAGTTGCTTAAAACAAGATCACAGATTATTTTGATTTATTCATTTAATCAACAAATATTTATTTGTAACTGCATGCCAGGCACTGTGATAGACCCAGAACTTACAGAGCTTATGTTTTGATGGTGTCCTGATAAGCATGATAGAAAGTTGAAGGCATTATTCCCTCCATGGCTCTCTGAGATCTGTGAAGTCAGGGCAGTTGGTGGTCAGGCTGTGTTTTGTAGACATAGAGTGCTTCCAAGCCAATATCATAATAAACATGAGTTGGGTGCCCATTTTGTTAGTGTTGCCAGAGGATAGGAATTGAGGGTGATTTCCATAGCAATTTACCCCTTTCTTCATCTCCCAAGTGATCTTATCAGATCATAAATTTGGTGAAAGGGCAGATCAAATCTCTCCTCCCAACTCTCTTTCATCACTGCTTGCTTTAAGAGATAACATGATAAGAACAAACATTGCAAAAATAAACACGTCTAAACCAGTGCTGTTTCCTATCTGACTTTTTGTTTTGTTTTTAATGTCTAACAGGATCATCCTACCTACTTTTGATCTTTTAGCACTCACTGTGAACTAAAGGCTTACACGGAATTCATTTCAGGAGTCCAGATAATCCCATGGTTTTGATGGTAGCACAAAAGCTCTACACATCACAACCCTGTGGTGTTTTGATGCAGAAATTAATCTTATAAATTATAAAGAGGTGTGGCTAAAAGAAGCAACTAGTAGAAAATCTCCCTTTTGTTGTTTCCCCTCTGACTTCATCAGCCTGTTCACATGTTTGAGGTTTTGGCATTGGTCTAATCAGCCCAAGAATGTTGCCCCTTAATTTACTTCTGCAAACTCGGCACCATGTGATCTTCAGAGGGGGATTCCTTGAATCCACATGTCAGTGCAAACGTCAATGAAGTGTACTTCTTTTTCACAGAAAATATTTTTAAACACCTTTTTGGGCAATTTCAAAAAAAATTTTGTTTGTAATAGAATTCCTTTTCAAAACACTTAGAACTTTTGTTTCTGATTATTTAAATAGCTTACCAGTATTTTAAGAACTTGAATTGACCTCCAAACACATACACGCATACATATTCATATACATTCATGCATCTATATACACACACATATGTTTTAAAGTTAAAACTTGTGTCTATTTTATTAAAAACTGGATATTCCACATTCTGAATTCTTTAGAGGAATCTATAATATAGAAACTTGATAATAATAGAACCTGACAGAGTATGAGTTCAGTGGAAAAATACCAGATTTCACATGATTTAGCTGTCTGTTTAATGGCCATTAATCGCAACTTTTGAATTAAGGTTCCCAAATGGGATACTTCTATCAAAATATTTAGCATATATAACTCCTGTAGGAGACAAAGATGAAGAACTTTCAGACTTAATAGAAGGGGCATAACTAGTGAGTATGTAAGAGGCCTGCAATTAATCACAAACTTTCTGGAAAGAAATGTAATGAGTAATGTGTTTAAAGACATTTTCTCTACCAGTGGTTCTCAACCTTCTGGCCCTTTAAATACAGTTCCTCATGTTATGACCCAACCATAAAATTATTTTCGTTGTTACTTCATAACTGTAATGTTGCTACTGTTATGAATCGTAATGTAAATGTCTGATATGCAGGATGGTCTTAGGCGACCCCTGTGAAAGGGTCATTCGACCGCCAAAGGGGTCGCAACCCACAGGTTGAGAACTGCTGCTCTAAACACACAGTGGGGTGTTTTGAAAGTGTGGCCCGTGGCTTGACTTGCTATATGTGTTGTATGAAATAGCGTGGCAAAGGTTTTAACATTTTCTAGATTTGTTCTTGGTAAAAATAAACTTTTTTCACATTTCACAGGTACACTTTCTCCGTTGTTCTCAGTTCTTCTATGGATAGCAGTTGCAATCTGCACATCCATGCTGTTTTTCTTCTCCAAGCCTGTGGGTATCCGGCCATTTCTTGTGTCTGTAATGCTCAGATCAATATATACAATAGGTCTTGGGCCCACATTAATACTTCTTGGCGCAGCTAATGTAAGTACTTTGCTTTGTACTGTTATAGATTAATTAAAAGTGTACTAAATATAAAAATTTAACTACATGCTGTAATTCATGTATACACAGTAAAATCTAATTTATTATGAATCCGAATTAACCAGAATTTAATTTGTACATTCCTAATTTTGAGAGAAAGAAAAAAATGACAACTAAAATTTGATATATTTACGAAGGTAGCCCTTGGGGCATGACCCAGTTCTGCAATCAATTTAATCCAATCCAATTTTATCGCCTTCTTCGTCCCATACCAGCAGCTATTGACAAAAATGACTTTGAGCTACTCTTAACATCCTGGTGACTTCTAAATCATCTAAGAAAGATTAAATTATATCCAGTAGAATTTTAGAACTGAGTACCTTTTATAAAATGACCAAGGAAAAGGGGTTGCTGTATGAGAAAACTATGAAATTGGGCTCTTTTTATGTGAGCAAAACCTATAAACTTGTGAAAGGCATAGATGAGATTCATATTTTTTTTCCATTAAATTTTAAAGTGTTAGAACAAGAAAGCACATTTCAAAACTTAAGTTAGGTAAGTTTAGAGTAAGTAAGCCAAAGTACTATTCCAAATAACGGCAGCTGCACCCAAGAGAAAAGTTTACAGGGATTAGACAACTTTCTGCAAGGGAGCTACAAAGGGATAGTGAGAAAAGGCACATCATCAGGTTGATGAAAGAACAAACAGCCAGGTAAACAAATATATATTGCTGGTCTGTCTGATGCATACCTGAAGCATTTTTTATATCTTTTACTGGGTTTCTAGCAAAATGTCCTCTATTCTGATATCAGTCTTTAGGCCTTATCTCCCCTACTACATTATATGGTTCTTAAGATAATAATTAATTATTCAATGTCTGGACATCATTGGTATTTAATAAATATCCCTTAAATAAATTAGCTAATGAGTGAGTGAATGAATGAGGGGAAGGTTATTTTTGTGTTATAGAGTTACACTGCCTTGTACATAAAATACATGGCAAATATTTATTGAAAATGAATAAATTAAATAGCCAAAATTATGAGAATTAGAAAGCTGTGTTAGTATGGCCAATTTTATGTTTCTGGTCCTTAGTATAATTCTTCAAAAATTATATATGGTATATATGATAGCTCCTAGTTAGCTAGAACATTCCATCAACCAAATTGCCAATTATTCCTCAATCACTATCAATAAAAGAGAGTGTACTACACATACAAAGAGATCTATTAGCACAGAATTCTGTAAAGTACCGAATATATTATTCTATAAGTTTCTTGAGGGCAGAGGTTGTCACATTTATAGATATAATCATGCCCTCCTCACTCCCTCACAACTCCATTTTTTTTTAACCTTAATACCTGGCATTTAAATATCTAAAAAATTATTTACATGAACTGAACTTATACTTTCAGTGCTTTGGAAATAAGCTACTTTTGCAATATTGCCAATCAGGCTAATTAAGGAATCTTCATGGATTTATCTGAAGTTTTATAAACATATTGGTGTGTTCACTTTTTAAATTTTTTTTAAATACATTGAAGGGAGACATCTGTAATAGTATCAACAATAAGTAAATAAATAAATAAATAAAACATTGACTGTTGAACCAAATTACTTGAAGGAGCAAATAATATTTATAAACCGGTAACTGGTCCTCAATAAGACATTAATCTAAGAGAGAAAAATCCAAGTTTCATAAAGTGAAATCATAGCCAAGTAGAGTTAGGCCAAAACTAACAAACATTCATCGGGCCTCTGTTATATAATAGGCACTGAACACACCAAGAGGTAGAGGACGAGGGTCTCGCCTCCCAGAAGCTTCAGGAATAGTGTACAAGATGATAAGGAGGGTGAAGCTGAAAGGAATAATTAACAGAAATAATGATTTCACAGAAATAAAGTCCACTGTTTACCAAGCACCTAATATGTGGAATACAATTTAATTGTAAAGCGTTGCTCTTGTGATCATAGAAGTGTTGGTAGTTTGGTTCACAGAGTTGTTTATGGGCTCCGTGTCTCTCATAGCAGATGCAGAAAGTCCCTTTTTTGGAAGAGGAATCAAGTGGGAGGAAAGAACCTGGATCTGTGTTCTAAGCTGATAATCTATGTATTATCAGTTGCTATTTATATTATATTTCATTTTTATCTTCTTGTTTCTGAAAATTGAAGGTTTGTTTAAATTGCAACCAGTTTCTCTATCTTGTCACAGGAGTCATCTCAGTATTTGAGATGTTTCAAAAGATTCCAATGTTTTTCTCTGTTATAAAGTATATCTTATAAGCCAGTACAGTGTTCTTCCCATTCCCTACATTTTTAGTTACATTTTTAGTCATTGGTAATGGAAATTAACATTTTATTTTTGCAAATATAAATACTCATTTTGTAAATTTGGGATCACTTAATTTTTTTACACCATTAATATTTTAAATCTCATTTTAATAGGATAATATTTCCAGTCTTATAGTTGTTACATAATGTGTTTACCCATTTCATTAATTTGTATTGTTTCTATTTTAGATATTTTTAATAATAAATAATAATGTAGCAAATACCTGTGAAAGATCTTTGGATATCTTCTAAACACTCCTTATCTACCATGTTTTTTTCCTTTCTAGGAGTGTCTAGAAATGTGTAATTTATTTAGTGGCATTTATAAATCATTTCCTTTCTCACAATTATTTGTAATGTGGAAGTGTTCCCTTATTCTTGGACTTGGTCTCACCATTTTTGCAGAGAGATAAAGCAAATGGAGTTTAGCAAACAACTGTCTATTAGTGCCCTCGCGTCGAAATTTAATAGTGCCATGTCCTTAGTTTCTTACAGTTTCCTGGGAGGGCTCATGATACTGCTAATCTATGTGTTTATTTAATATAAAGAAATGAAGTTGTATATTCTGAATCAAAACTGTCATATTCTCTCTCTCTCTCTCTCTCTCTCTCTCTCTCTCTCTCTCTCTCTCTCTCTCTCTCTCTCTCTCCTCCCCGTGCACATGCACATACACACAATCACACACACACACACTATTTCTCATATATTATGGTCACTGAATGTTCCTAACTACTTCTAATACCAGTTGCAGAAACCGACAACTGCCGCAGTGCTGGGAGAAAGCTAGTATGTGTCAAGTTTAGTAAAAGAACAAGTTTATACCACCCTTGTTTACTGCACTGTTTGTTGGAAATTTAAAAGATTTCCAGGCTAATTTTCACTACAGGGAAATTTTGCCTTAGACTTTAACCTTAGAACCTTATCCTGCCTAAGATATAATGTCACTGAAATGGTGTTTGATTTAATCAAATCATCTCATTTTTGAAGGTTGATGGAAATATGGTAATATAGTTCAAAACAATAAATTCAGTTTAACTTCCCAATAAATAGTAGATAGTATTTTTTTTGGCAATAATTTATTCTTAGAATATAGGTCATGTTTTCCCATAGGAACAATGTAAAATGGGGATAGAATTTCTGATCAGGGACATAGAACCAAATAAGACACCAAGGATAATATAAAAGCAGCTGTACATTTCTGCGATTACATAAAGTAGTAAAATGGAAAGGACATCACAAATAATTCTAGAGCTAAGAGGCACCTTAAGGCTTATTCACAGCAAGGCATTTCATTTTAGAAATGGGTATGCAGTGTCCTATTAAGACCAGGAGGGTTCAGCAAAGTATTTGGTGACAGAGCCAAGGCTGGAACCCAGGTGGCCCAACTTCCCATGCAAGGTCTTTCCAGTGTACGGCAGTGTTAACGTCCTGCAAAGGCATATCAGTTACCTTGCCCAGTTCCCTCAACCTCCATTTATGGCTGCCCTTGCCATAGAAACAGCGATTGCCTACATAGTGGTGTTGACAAATGAAGGATTAGACAACAGCAAGTATGTCATGACATGAGAAGGGAGAATGTCTCTGCAAGTTCTTCATTCTCTGCATGAAGCTTTCATAGAAAATGCTTTATAAAAACATATAGATTTTATTTTTAAAATGTACACATTGTAAGGTCATGGTGTGGGGAAAACCAGAGTTAACTTCTTTCCTACCCAATCATTGATTCTTGCATTTATTTCTCCTTGGTATGAACACTTCAAAAGACAACAATTTCTATGTTTCTGGTCTCTACAGAAATAGGTGGATGCCACTGCCAGCATCTACTCGACCTCACTTCAAGGCTTCGTCTAGAGAGCAGGGATATATCCATCAATATCTAGCCCTAGGTCAAGACTAAAAAAAAAAAAAAGCAATCTGAAAACATATAAGACAAATCTTTATTTTTTATGCAGAAGTAGCAGAGACCCTTTTTAGTTAGAACAGAGAAATTTCCTGCTTTTGCAGTGAGAACTGAAATGTATTGCTCTTTTGAGAATTTGAATTCAATGTGTTACTTTCCTCAGTGTAAACAGCTTATAAATAAATACTTTTCCTGCATAATTGTTTTATGACTCAGTTTAGGAAAGTAGAGATCAGGAAACTAAATATAAATAATTTGTCTTAAGCATATCATTCATCCTTCTGAAAAGTCAGAATTCTAATTTTTTACTTTATAGAATTTCTTATTTCTGTTTTGTATTGATGTACTATAATGGCCTAATCCAGGTAATATAAATGTAAACGATAGTCACTCAAAACAATTGAAAGAGTAAAACACTAAATATCATTGCATCACTCAGACATTCTACTTTTCACCATTTTCATGATGTTTATTGTCAAATGCTAAATTTATATCAGCACCTTGTATATAGTTTCTCAGTTTTTATAATACTGACTTCATATGATATTAAACTTGGTCTTGGCTAGTGAATATAAAGACATCTGTTCCACTGTAGCCCTTTTCAATAATGATCTATAAAGATTTGATAAATGAAACACTACATACTAAAGTAAGACTTTCTATTTGACATTATTCATATTGTTAGCAAGTTAGTGAAAGAATTGATAACATAGATTATTGAGAGGATAATTAAGTAGCAGGGAGGAAATTTAGAAAAGGTTTGAACTTTTTAGTTGCTGTGTTGTTGATTTGATTTGGCTATCTTCACAACATGCAATGATAGCCCATTTCTCATTTTATCTGTATTGATTTCAACTTCAGAAAGTTGAAGGAAAAGGTTTTTCCAACCTCACATATTTCAATTTTGCTTCAAAGTGTTTTGCTCCTTCTTATGTTATAATTCCGTAAGGCAATTTATTTCATATACATTGAAAAAAACCAACAATGTTGTAAAGAGCAACTTTTTCCCCCAAGGTTAGATTTGGACATATAAAGACAAATATGGTGCCAATAGATAACTAAAGAACTCAGAGAACAATTTGGAAGAAGAAATTGAAATTTCAAACTCTGTAATTCTTTCCTTGATGACAAAGAGGCAAAACTAGTTTTTTGGTTTATAAATAATGCAGTGATTCTAGAACCAAATACATGTAGATGGTCCTAAGTTTATGATAATTGTGTTCTTTGGAAATCATCACACAAATCTGTTATTGCCAAAGACTCTTAGTATAAATTTTCCGCATTCTAAAATTATGCCACAAAAGGTAACATTAAACATAGTTTTAATATAAATACTTTACATGATACCAATCATAATAAACACGCCAACAGCGTTTATTGAATTTACCACCCATAGAACTTAGAAAATATCTGCACATGTTATATTTATTTTAACCTAGATATATAGGTATATTTATAATTTTTATGTTTTTAAAGTAAGTTAAATGCAAAAATAATTTTTATAGCTTATTTGATTAAAATAACACTCAGTAGAGAAAGTCCAGGGTAAAAAAAAGTAATCAAGGGCAGATCTCTGGATATTTGGATATTTTCTGAAGACATTTTTCTTTTATAGATCTAGTATAATAGAAATATTGCATAGGCTACTTTCACTATGGATAATATAATGAGTGGTATTTAGAGTCATTGCAGCCCAGCTGGTGTGGCCCAATGGTTGAGCATTGACACATGAATCAGGAGATCACAGTTTGATCCTCAGGGGGCGTAATGCAGGAGGCAGACAATCAGTGATTCTTTTTCTCTCCCTTCCTCTCTTGAAGTCAATAAAAATATATATTAAAAATAAAATAGTCATTGCATTAAGTGCTTCATATGCTTTATGAACTGTTTAATCCTCTCACTAGTTCTATCAGTTGGGAATTCCTTTATTCCAGTTTTTTAGAAGAAACAATCAGGCCTATAGGTGCACAACTCAAGCCATGCCAGCAGTGGTGAGAGCACCAAGATTTTAATTCAGGTCCATGTCAGTTGCATAGCTGGGGCCCTTAGTCATGCTCCTCTCTTTTCCTGGAACTGCAAAGGTTACCAGTTCTGCCTGTACCATGTTTACATGTAGATTTGTAAGTAGTGCTGAAAAATTACAGAATGAAAAATCATTAAACAAAACCACAGATTTGTGAACAATAGGTTCTGTCAATGACCTGTTATTTATGTGCATTTGGGGATAAATAAGACAGTAAAATCTTTTTTTTTTCTCCTCCCTTCAGCTTTGTAATAAAATAGTATTTCTGGTGAGTTTTGTTGGAAACCGTGGCACGTTCACCCGAGGGTACCGAGCAGTCATCCTGGACATGGCCTTTCTCTACCACGTGGCGTATGTCCTGGTTTGCATGCTGGGCCTCTTTGTCCATGAATTCTTCTATAGCTTCCTGGTGAGTACATCTCTATGTGGACAGTTGCTGCTGGGAAAAATGCACAATGCTTCTTCCTTTGATTTTATTTTTTAAAGCAGGGCCAGACATTTAGGACAAATTATGTTATTTTTAGAATTTCCTAGGCAAAGCATGAATTGTTATTATTTTTAGTCTTTATTTTTCTCTGAGAAACTACATCTGTGGTGGAATTCTTTCTTTCCTCTCTGAGAAGGAACCAAGGAGTCCATGCTTGACCCAGGTTTCATAGAGCAGGCTGCTTGTGGTTTCAGCCAAATCGTATGTCTCTTTACAATTAGGGAGTCTCCGATGGAATGTGGGAGAAAAAATGGGGATATGTTTCCTTGGCACTGGAATCATTATATTGTATTTATAGTGCCAAATATGTGCATCTTTACAGTGACAAATAAGTACAACGAGGGAGAAAAG
This sequence comes from Myotis lucifugus, assembly GCF_000147115.1. Taxonomy (NCBI): domain Eukaryota; kingdom Metazoa; phylum Chordata; class Mammalia; order Chiroptera; family Vespertilionidae; genus Myotis; species Myotis lucifugus. The sequence continues at coordinate 514,782 of NW_005871499.1, forward strand.
TGTCAACCTAGCAAAAGACAATGAGTTGTTTTAAGAAAAGTCTTACGGTTTCAGATTTAATGTCTTTGTTGCGAAGCTTATCTACATACACTTAATTCATTAAATGGATTATCAGATTTCTTCCACAGATTTTTGGTGTGTTTGTGGAGTTTTTTTTTTCTCCGGCTATCAGTTTTTCTTCATGCATATATGTTTTATGGCCATAAACCAGGAGAGGAATCAATATAAATATATGATGTTTTGAAACTTAAAGCACTACCCGGTTAGCATCATGCATAGGAGCAATTTATTTATCTCTCCAGCCCAGAGCTGACATGCAGTAGAGAGCACTTCTCAGTAAAATCACCTGAAAACAAGTTGAAGATCTAAGACCATTACGCTGACCCAGTTTGCTCGCCTCCTGCTTCCCCGTTATGTTATCTAGCACACCCATGTATGAAGACGGAAAAACAGCTAATTTTCCATTTACTCTCAAGCACTTGAAAGAGCCACAGTGAAGAGTGGATTTGTCCCATATGTTTAGATTAAAAATTATCTTCCAGATAGTTAATCGGATTATTCGCCAATTTAAAGGAAATTTTTTTTTCTGTTTCAGGGATCCAAATGAATTCCCTCTCTGCTTTGATTCACCTGAAAAATTCCATTTAAAAAATCTGCCTGTGATATACAATAAAATTAAATTAAATTTGAAAAAAATCTGCCTGTGACCTACAGGGGTGGGTAAAAGTAGGGTTATAGTTATTTGTATGGAAAATAATACAATAATTAATAAATAATCATACAACAATAAACTTTTTCTTACTCACAACTGTAAACCTACTTTTGCCCTACCCTGTATGAAGTCCTAAGATACCCAGCACTTTAACCTGACTGTGATATGTGTGTCCTCCTTCTGGTCTATAAAATGAGTAGGGGTAGTATCGGAGACTAGTATTACCAAGATCTATTTAAAAGATAATGTGAAATGAGGCGTGTAAATATTTGTTTTCCAAGTAAAGGTATTTGACAAAATAAAGTTGTATTTGAATGATTATATGAGTTATTAAGAGTACTGTTACTTTAATTTATGTTACTTAACCTTATTTTTTAGTTTTATTTCCTCTTGGCTTTTATGTTTCAAATCTTACAATAGGGATGCTAATTTGTTTTCATTGGATTGGTTATAGAAAGGAGATAGTCCGTTTTGATGTTTAGAGTACTAGAAGGAAATTGTAATGGACATAATAACAAAATGGAATTTAAACATTTTAAAAATATTTTAATATTTTAAAATTATATGAATATGCATTTCTGGTTTTCTCCACAATGTCAATCGTTTATTCAAAATAATAAAAACCACACTCTAGATTTTCCTTTTAGAAATAAACAGAAAGAACCATCAACCTGACCAATGTCAACACGTTTTGCATTCTCAAGATTCTGACTTCATGAGGACAGGATGGGGCCCAGGGACATGCAGTTTTTGCAAGCATCCCATGGGCTTCTGGAAGCTCTGTACTTCCAGAAACTATCCAGAAGTGACCCAGAGCCCTTTGTCAGACCTTTTCTTTCAGTCACTATTGAAATAAACTTAAGAAAAACCTCCTTATGTCAAGTAAATAAGTTCATGCCAGAGCGCCGATAATTTGGAAGTTGGATTAGTTATTTGTCTGTTCTGAAGAATGTTGACTTCATTTCCAGAGTTTGCTGCTCCCTCCAGAAGATAAATAGCAGAATAGTTAAATCTTTTTTATTTTTTACCATTATAAAATAACAGTTTCTAAGGTGAGCAAACAAGTTAATAACTTTACAGCAATTATGTGTAAGGAAGTGACTGTATAACCTTCAGTGCTCAGGAAAGTGGGGTACAAGGCCCTGCTGTCTCTGAGAGGATGCAGGACACGGATAATTGATCGTTTCAACCAGTTTAGACGTTCTAATCACTGCTCACAGGTAGCAGAAGACAAACCTCTATTATTCCACTTTTTAAAATATTCTTTCTTTCTAAACAGGTATTTATGCCTTTTTTAAGTGAATGTTAAATTACTGCTTTTAACCAGCTTTTGGTAATAAAACATGTACTTGATAATGTATAATTTCAAGATTTTACATAGCAATAAATAAAAGTGTTTTCAGTGTTGACTACAGATAGCAAACACACACCTAGGTTCTTGACTCGTGCATAGATTTTCTCCTACTAAACACATAATGGAAAATAGCCCATTAGAGAAAGTGAATTAGAAAAATTGTGTATTATATCTTTGTTTATACTTCTGGTTCCAAAAGTACATACTAAAGTAATATGTTTTATCCTCAGTATATGCCTTTAGTAAGGAAAGATGTTAGCATTTCTCAACTATTTTAAAATTTCATATCTATTTCTATTGCAACAGGCTCATAAAATTGTTCCCATAATTTCACCTCTATCATTTGATTAAACAATACATTTCATGAGCCTATCCATTATTTATCACTTAGGTGAACCTAACTCAGCATTCTCACTTTAGTCATTTCACATAGTCTAGAAGCAACTGCAGAATGTCAGTAAGAGTAAAAATAAGGAATAAGAAGCTAAGTTGGTTAAGTATAATACTATAATTTTTCTAAATTCAAATGTGAAGCTATGCTATTTCATGTCTTACACAACTGAAATTATGTTGGTTACAAAACCAACAGGTGCACAATATATGTTGTGTTAAGGTTCTCTTTATTAAAAAACAGTTTATTAGTACATTTCAGCTGGACAGCAATATATATCTTGGTTCATTTTTAAAGTCATTTAGGTTGTAATTTTTTCATAGATAAACTAAAATGGCTTGCATTTGTATTTGTAATGACCTTTATACTTATTCATCTTTTGCTCCTTTGCATGTTTGTGGATTTTTTATTTATTTTATTTTTTTAGCTTTTTGATTTGGTGTACAGAGAAGAGACTCTGCTCAATGTCATAAAAAGTGTCACCCGCAATGGCCGCTCCATTATTCTAACGGCAGTCCTCGCTCTCATCCTGGTCTACCTGTTTTCCATTATTGGGTTCCTTTTTCTGAAGGATGACTTCACTATGGAAGTGGATCGGCTGAAAAACAGAACTCCCATTACAGGTATTGCTATTACCACTGAATGAGCTTTCTCGGATGGCAGGTGTGATTTGTAGGGAGCTTGTTAAGAGGATTACAGATAAACACTAATGGAGGAAATGTTTTCTTTCACTCCTTTGAAAACATGCCTCGTTCACTAAGAGCTCACGACTGTGAAATACTTGTAGGCTGTATATTAGCTGCCAATGTGTGGAGGAGTATCCCAGACAAGCAACATTATCTAAGCCCAGTATCAGAGAGGAAGTTTCCATGATGACTCTAATCCTGAAGACAGTCAACAACTTCAGTGAAGGATAATCGCTTTGGCATGTTTTTCCTCCCCTTTTTCCTTCTCTCCCAAGAGCATATAGCATCATTTACAACCGTCCTATATAATAAAGAGCTAATATGCTAATTAGACCAAACAGCAGAACGACCGTCCGGACGAGTTTCCGGACAAAACTGGGGCTGTAAGGGCCGAGCCCCTTGCATGAATTTCGTGCATTGGGCCTCTAGTTATTCTATATGTGTTTGCTCACGGTACATCATATTGTACTTAAATAATTGAAAATGATAAATGTTTTGACCTGAAACCATCATAGAGTAAGAAATTTGGGATAGAAAAAATACTCAAAATGTTGTCATTAAGGAGCTCAATCCATCAGTATGTGGCCATCAGAATTACTGTACAATATTTATTTTTATTGGCTAACTGGTTAGACATTATTTATTTATGCTCACTGTGATTCTTGTGAGGGCTTATTCTTCCTATATTATTTTGAATTTTTACTTATTCTTTCTAAAGATTTCTTTTTACCACTTTCCTACCTTTTGTTGTTTTGGTTAAATTTCTTTGTTACTTTTTTTCCTCCTCTTCTAATTTGCTGAATAGAAATCATAGTTCTGCACTTTGCTGTTAGCTTCTGTGGGTGATTTTCATGTCTATGGGTTGTAGGGAATGGAAACCACAAAATTACTCTCTCCTCAAGCTATTAAATTTAAAGGTATGATTTAATTAGTGTGCCTTATAAGCCATACTCTTTCTTGCCTTTAAACATTTGTTAATTATTAAACTAATGATATTTGGTAGTATCTTTCTTAGAATATGGGAAAATTAAATGACATTTAAATCTTTTATTAAGTCTAAGTGATTAAAACACAAAATAGAAAGATCATAGATCGAAAGTTATTAAACTTGAGACTGAATTTCATACCTAAATTTTAGTCTGGATTAACAGGAACATGAAATATTTTATGTTACTGTGTTTCTTATTCCTTAAATGTTACTTTTTTCCAGAGTTTTTTGCAGGTGAAAATAATTGGAAAAAAAGCTCAGATATGTAAATACTCCCCCAAACTCCCTTTTACTAAACTATCTGTCAATTATAAACTACTTATTCTCAAACTCTTCAAGTTTTAATTATTTGCAAGGCATGTTCACATTGAGTTATTCAGTGCAGGGTGAGTCTGAAGTCGAAGCATCGTAATTCCTGAATTCAAATATATCCAATAGCTATAGTTTTATGAATCTGTGTTACTTATAAAGGAAATTAGTGTCATATTATGAAAATATGTTCCTTAGAAATATAAAGATATCTTTTTTTCTTTTTTTGCTTATAATTTAGGTAACTCTAGACCTAAAATGTCAAGATCTCTACTAAAAGTACTTATGAATATTTATATAAAAAGCTGTTAAATAAGAGAAAGCGTTAAATACTGTGAATCTAGCATATGAGAACAGCGAACAAAGTTGAACTCTTGATTCTTCATAGATTGAGACTTTTGTTTCATAGATTGAGAGTGAATGTGATACCAGGCCCTGGGAAAAATAGCCTTATTTTCATAATACTTTTAGTTTACTTCAATGCCATATATTGTATCTATTGATACAGGGCATAAATTTTATTCTTTCTGGTATGGAACACTCTTTACTCGCAAGGTTGAGGGTAATTATTGAGGAAGACACACCTCGGTAACACGTGAAATTTGAAGTGCATAAGTATGCAGTTCCTCGGTTAGTGTGAAGTCATAATCAGAAAGCCAGGAGATGGGAGCCAAGAGGGGGGAGGTTGAGAGTGCTAGAGTGGAATGGCAAGAGCTTCACAGGTACAAAGGAGAGTGGGGGATGGAGAATTTGCACGTGGCATTGGGAATTTAGGAGAATGCAGATCATGCCTCTGGGAAAGGTGCGATCTGTGGTTTGATAGATGAAGAAGGAGCCTCCACTTAACAACATGCAAGGGGATCCGTGTCTTAGAAAAGCCCGAGGAGTTAGAGGGAACGTTCTGTTGACAAGCAGAGGTGACAGTGTCTCTCACACATGTCCCTTCTCACCCTCATTTCCTCTGATCCAGAATACTGCAGGGACCTCTTATGTGGATTCCTCACCTTCATCCTCCACTCTGCCTGCCCCAGTCATTCATTCTGACCATACCTCTGATTCTGTCTCTTATTAGTTCAAACGCCTTTCTGAGATTGGTGCTGGTTGTGGGATGCTCAGTTTAAAAACACCAACCTGGAAGCCCAGGTCATTCTGTTGTCATGTCTGAGTCTTTGCTGATCTCTGTCCCTTTTGTCACACAAATTGCACCTGGAATTGCCCGTACCCACCTACCTGCATACTTATCTCTATACCATATTCCTCTTTTTCTCAGGAAGTAACGACGTTCCTACTATGACTTTAACTTCCATGATGGGAACATGTGACAAGGAAAACTGCTCACCCACGATACCAGCTTCAAATACAGGTCTGTAAAAATGACTCCAGAGCAGTGTTACATCTGCACTTATGTTTATTTGATAGAGTTGCTCTAGGAATTTCATGGTGGTTTGAAGTAGAAAAATGGGAGGCTGAAAGAACCAAGAAGAGTCAAACTAGAGAAAGGATTTATAAATCTACCATTTTATATCCCCACCCTGTTCCTTCTATTATTTCTATTCATGAGAATTTATCAAACTTACCCTGTCATACATGCTGTTAAAAATTCTACCATATTGCAAACCCATACCACACTAAGCAAGACCCTTTTAACTGTATTGCCTTTAACAAAGAATCTGGAAATGCATGGGCTTAGAATTCAGAAGTCTTGGTTATAACCCTGATCTTGCCACTTTCTAGCTGTCTGTCTTAGACATGTTATGCAAATTCCCTGGACTTTGTTCATATGGCTTGGCCAGAGATGGAAGGAGGGAGGAAGAGACAGAGAGAATATGATACTTCCCCTGCTTCCAACAGAGCAAATGGAACCATACATATAAAAATCATTTTTTAAACTCTGATTGTTCGGAAACTATGGCATATGTGAAATTTAATGAGCTGTAGAAGGAATTAGTGATCTGTTTCCAGAAGCAGCAACAATTTAGAGAGTATATGTCTTTAAATAGTTCAAGAGTTTTATATATGTACTAGAGGCCTGGTGCACGAAATTCATCCATGGGTAGGGTCCCTAGGCCTGGCTGGCGATCAGGGCTGATCTGTGGGGCAACCGGTGGGGCGATCGGGGGAGGGGGGTGGGCGCTGGCACCCACCTTGGCTGGCCTGGGGGCTGGGGGCAGCTCCTGTGTTGAGCATCTGTCCCCTGGTGGTCAGTGCGCATCATAGCAACTGGTCGTTCCACCATTCGGTCAATTTGCATATTAGGCTTTTATTACATAGGATGTGTGTCTATGTGTGTATATATACATATATATGTGTGTGTGTGTATATATAATGGATTTAATCTACATTATGCTAATGAAGGACAACATTGGACTCAGGGAAGATGCAGGAAGGAAGAGTTAAGCACAGTGTAAGGATGGATTTCCCCTCTTCCGTCTGGGAGCACATTGTCTGGTTATAAATGATGTGCCTTCATTCCTGAGTTGCCTTTTCCTTGAGATGTTGGTTGAAGAATGGAATGTCCCTTCTACTGACTCAATGTTTAGTGCTTATAACCTAAAGGGAGGAAAAAACACAGGAATACATTTATCCCAATGTCCCAGCCGCTATAGGCTCTGTGAGCAGTAGTCACCAAGAACTGTTTCTTTCCCTACCTCCTGGGATCCCAGTCAAAGCTTCCAAACAATTAACCGGCTCATTCTCTGCTCGCCTAGCTTACTATGCTCTATAGTTTCTAAAGTCCTGTTACACGCATCCTCCAGTTTCCCCTTCAGTTTCTTCAGCCTTCTTCACATATTGCAGCACTGACTCTCGGTGTGACATTCCAGGGGGAGAAGTTGAGGGGTGGTATCTTATTCTGGATAGTGGGATTTGCAATCCCACCGCACTCTTGAGCCCGTATGTGGCTGACTCTTGGCTAAAATGCCATTCTTCACATAAATGCCTATCCTGTACTTATATGATTGGGAGTTTGGGAATTTCAAGTGTAAAAGCATGCATGTATTTCTATTTATTTCTGCCAACCTGTAATCCAAGGGCCGTTCCATTTTGTCCTGTAAATAGATGAGGAGTTTTCTGACCAGCTGCTCTGTAGGTTTTAGGTCCCTCCCAGTTCTAAGGTGCCACACATGGTGCAGCTGCTCAGAAAACTCATCTATTCGATTCTGTTAAGCACTGTACTCTCTCTCACGTCATCCTCAAGTTTGATCAGCTCTAGAACAGGGATTGGCAAACTGTGGCCCATGAGGAAATCTGACTTGTCGTCTTGGGCTAAAAATTGTTGTAACATTATTTTGATGTGTTTTTTTTTTCCTTTAAAGAAAAATATGCAGTGGAAACTGTACATGGCCCACAAAGCCAATTTGTCAGTTGGCTCTTTATAGAAAAAAAATCGCCAACCTCTGCCCTAGAAGATTGTTATTAAAGGTACTAGAAATGCTGCATAGGACAGTGTTAGGGACAGAGTTCTTTAGCTTGCTTCTAGAAACATGCCTTCACATTGAAATAGTCACCTTTAGCACAGTTCTTTAACCACATTGAAATTTGTCTTAAATAGACTATCATTTAGCCCATGTTTCTCCATCTTAAAACAAAATTATTAAGCTCCTTCTCAAAGCCTCCTTGCCAAAGCCCAGATACATAATGTCTCCCACATCCCCAATTTGAGGTTAGTCTGAATGCATGCTGGCCTTTCTTGATCTCAACTCCTTCCCACACTATCACTTTAATGATCCACTTTGGTGTGTTATCTTGGGGACCAGCATCAAGTTCATCTGTGAGCAGCTTGCAGAACCTGTCACAATCTCAAATTTAGGTCTGCAGATGCCTCTGTGCACTTACCATTATCCATGATTTTTAAAAAATCACAGAGGGATTTTGAAAACTTGGACATGGTTTCAGTAGTTGGGTAAAATTAAATCCCATATAATAAAAGCCTAATATGCTAAGTGTCCAGTTGTCTGGTTGTCCATTCAACCAATCAAACGTAATATGCTAATGATATCCTAAGGCTGTTCAACAACTCGCTATGATGTGCACTGACCACCAGGGGGAAGATGCTCCAACTGGTAGGTTAACTTGCTGCTGGGGTCTGGCCGATCGAGACTGAGATGGGCTGGACATGCCCTGGAACACTCCCGCGGTCCCTCCCCAGCTGGCCAACCTCCTGTGTCCCTCCCCGGCCCTGATCGTGCACCAGTGAGGTCCCTCAGCCTGGCCTGTGCCCTCTTGCAATCAAGGACCCCTTGGGGGATGTCGGAGAGCCGGTTTCAGCCTGATCCTGCAGGCCAGGCCGAGGGACCCCACTGGTGCATAAATTCGTGCACCAGGCCTCTAGTAGCTAGATAAAATTAAATAGTTCAGGATTTTTAGGGCACCTTGAATATCAATTATTGTCACCAGTACATGTCTTCTTTTCTATTCAGCATTCTTTCTCCTTAACAGAATATGAAAAATAACATTTTTACAATTTAGTTTCTTGTTAGCACAAATATTTTAATAACATGGTTCCAACATATATAGTAACCCTATTCCTGCATTGTTCTTGTATATCTGAATATTACTTTTAAATTACTTCCTTTATCTTAAAGGAAATATACTTTATGGTTTGATTTTTTAAGAACAGAATATTACTTTGCCAGTGAACCAACAACAAAGCTAGTGTTCCTCCCACCAGTCTAGAATGATGGCTGACCCACGGGTTTTGCACAGCCGTTAAGCTAGTGATGCTCATCCCAGCATGGGAGCCAGAAGCTCCTGAGGCACCGTGAGGTAACTGCTCCTGGAGGGAGGTCTTCCAGGTCAGACGGTGTAAGCATATCCCAGGTCCTGGCTGCCCAGCTCTTGCAATTCTGCAGAATTTAGGCTTTCTGCAATTCCCCAGGCACTGTTGTTGATGCTCCTCTAGGCATTCTATGGTAATTGTTTCATATGCTATAACTAATGGGGATATTTTAATCTTAACTTTGAAAAAAATGAAGTGAATATTTTTGTAAAACAGGAAATTAGTCGTCTACTCAGTACATTATTTGATGATGGTGATAGTAATAATTTTTAAAACCTTGTATATTCATTCATATGTCAATATTTGTTGAGCCTGTACTATTGGCCAGCCAACATGCTAGGTATTACACTGTTGAGTAAACAAACATAAATCCTGGCCCTTAATGGAACTTATAAAATAGTGGGGGAAGCATAAAAAGTTATAAATTATGGTGAGTCCTGTAGGCGGCACTATGCGGGGTAGTCACAAGAGAGCCTGGCAGTAGGAAGATCAAATAGAAAGGCATTCCTGAGGAGGAATTATTTAAACCGAAACATGAGGTGAGAAGGAGCCAGTCAGGCCAAGAGGAAGGAGAAGTGCATCCTGGTCCCAGAAATGCATGTTCTAATTCAAGGATAGATGGATGTGACTAATTATCCTCACGTTATAGGTACAAACACTGAAGGACCTTACGTAAGCTCACATGGCTAGTAAGTCAATCTAGATCTCTGACCCCAAAGCCTGAACTCCAGCCTTCTCAGTGTTATTTCCTCTTAATTACTAAAGAATTAATCTCTATAAATTATTTTTTTTCCGAACCCAAATTTAGAGATTGTTAAAATTCTGCCTATCGTGTTTTCTTTCAAAGAATGCTTGGATAGATTGTCTTTATGTATACCGTGTCCTAAAGGCAGTTTCTTAAATATTCTTTCTTATGTGTTTATCAGCTGGGATTAATTCCCTTCCCACCCCTGCCTTGGGGATGTTTAGCAATGTCTCCAGACATGTTTAGTTGTCGGAACTCTGGGAGGAATGCAAGTAGCATTCAGTGGGTAGAGGCCAGGGATGCCGCTAACCATCCCACCGCGCACAGGACAGCCCCACCACAAAGGATTATCCAGCACAAAATGTCAGCAGTGTTGAGGTTGAGAAACTGTGTCCTTTACAAAGTCGATTTGGATATTAGTTTGTAACTCTGAACACAAATGTGTAAAAGGCTTCCTGTAAATACCTCTACAACCTCTTACTCACCTAAAATATTACACAAAGAGCATACCTTCTCTTTTATCTATGGACCGATGGGGACAGCCCTTCCAGGTGTGTTGTTCAAGGAGCAAAGTCGTCTTTTTTCCTTTCTCTTTTTTTAAGGCTCCACCTGAGATGGGTATGGTGGGGAGAGGCAGAATGGTGGGGAAAGGCGGTATGATTTTTCAGGAAAAAAACCCAGAGTAGGGAGGAAAGGATAGTGGAGGAATTTCAGCACCAGAGGTGTGAGAGAGACCTTGTTGAGAGAGATGGTGGCAATAGCCTTTCACACTCAGGGATCATTCCCAAATCAGTATGAAGAACTACAGGAATGCCTGTGTCGATCTACTCTTTCTTCTGAGCCCTTTTTGCATTTAATATGGTGAGTGCTAAACGTCATCTGATTGAAAATTCCATGGAGTTAGTCTTCTAGCCCTTGCCCCCTTTAGATTTTGGCCACATGTGTTTAACTGCAAAAGTAGCGTGAAAGCTAGAACCTGGGGTTTGCTGTGCAGCATGTGTCACTTAGATTTAAAAATAACTTTTCTATGTCTAAGACCAGGATTACGTTTTAATTTGCAAACCCTAGTGTGCATTTGTGATGGGCTTGGCTTGTTCCCTTGCGGACAGCAGGACCCCATTACAAAGGCCCAGACACACACAGCAGCATAATAACAAGCCTCCTGGCGACCGGGAGGCTGCAGCCAGGGATGGTCCAGCCGATGCCGGTGGGTCATTGTCCCAGCAGCAGCATGGCACCTGGCAACCAACTGTGGCTGGAAAAAAAGAATTTCTATTTCATTTATTGCGGACCTCCCTGACTTCCTATAAAATATTCACTTAAAAATAAACCAAAAAAAAAGGATTTTCCAGAAAAGTAAGGCCTTTTTGAGATAATTTACAAAATACAATACAGTCACAGTTCTTTTCTAAGTAAAAATCACTTGAATATATAGAAAAGGGAGTTCACAGATGGCTAACATTTAGAAGTAATTCAAATTTGATATGTTTTGGTATTGTAACTTAACGAAAAAGGTTGATGAATACCAGAAACTGATCAGCTTCCTTTTGAGTGCCCAGTGTTTTAATTTTTTTTCCTATTTAAAATTTTTTAAAATCAGCATTTCCATAATGACTCGATTTTAATTAAAGTTTAAGACTAACAAACAAGATGTTTTTAATTGCACTCAAATTTTAAATATATCCCAATGACAATCTATTGCTTCCTAAGAAACCATCAAAAATGAATAATTTAATTGTTAAAGCAGAAAAAAATAGCATTATTAAGTGATCTTATCCAAGCCTGTCCAGTATTTTTATAAAAACTTTGTAATAGAACAGAATTTGTAATAAAGCAGTTTCTCAACCTCAACACTATTGACATTTTAACCCAACACTTCAGCTAAGAGGGAACTATTTCAGAACCAATAGAATATATTTTTATTCCTTTCTTTATATGAAACATTTTATTTCTATTATAAATTAAGAAAAAAATACTTTATTTTACTGATACTCAACTGAATATGAGAATAACTTAATCTCATATTGTTCAAGTATAAAATATATTGATTATGTTAAAACTATAATTTTGCATAAGAGTTTACAGTCATCTATCTACACTAATAAAAGAGAAACATGGTAATTAGCGTACGACCGCTACCCTTCCCATTGGCTAATCAGCATATCCTTATGCAAATTAACTGTCAGCCAAGATGGCGGCCCACAGCCAGGCAGCTGGAAGCGAACATGAGGCTTGCTTGCTTCAGTGAAGGAGGACTCCAATGTTCCCCGCCTGCCTTGCCGGCCTCTGAGCTGGCAGTTTGAAACATTCTAACAAATATAGAAGCTAAACAAAACCCAGAAACCAGCTTTCAGCCAGCTGGGATCTCAGAGCTGGAGTTATACATTGTTTCGATTATAGAACCCAAACAAACCAGATACCTGCTTTCAGCAGCAGAAGCCTCAGAGCTAGAGCCAGAGCTAAAGCTGGCCCAGAATAAAAAATAAAAAAAAGAAAAAAAGGAGCGGTTGGGAGCTTCAGTCAACAACTGCCAGCCTGAAAGCAGCCCTCAGCCCCTCACCCAGACTGGCCAGGCACCCCAGTGGGGACCCCCATCCTGAAGGGTGTGTGACCAGCTGCAAACAGCCATCATCCCCTCATCCAGGCTGGCCAGGCACCCCAGTGGGGACCCCCACCCTGATCCAGGACACCCTTCAGGGCACACCAGCTGGCCCCCAGGCCTCTATCCTATATAGTAAAAGGGTAATATGCCTCCCAGCACCGGGATCAGCGGAGCTGCGAGGCCTCGTGGCACTGGATCAGCATGACAGGGGGCAGCGCCCAAACACCCTGATCGCCCTGCGGCTCTGTGTGTGACAGGGTGCAGCGTCCCAACCCCCTGATCGGCCCTGCTCTTTGTGTGACAGGGGGCAGCGCCCCAACCTCCTCCCCCCCCCCCCACGGGGCC